>NC_073692.1:353575016-353600016 GCF_029784155.1 Uranotaenia lowii | reverse complement strand
CTAGAGCGCTTTGGGTAGAAGAAACGAATAGATGGTGAAAATGTTTTGTGAAATTTCGTAAGCACTTATGTATAGACCTTATACTTGCTGTTTTTGTAAATTTTAAAACGTGAATTTCTATTTGAGATTCATCAAATTCAGACTTTAGTTTCACTGTCTTGAATCAAGGATCAGATAAAGAACGTATCGCTCGATACAAACCCTTAATGTGCTAGGGTTAACATTTGGTTCAACTGGCCCATTATCTAGATTTATGCTCAAAACTCATGATATCAATCCCAAGCACTTAGGTCTGGGGTCTTGGCAATAGGGTTATAGTATCAAGAGCATATTCAAGTCAATATCTTGGTTCTGTAGAAAGCTCATTTAGTGATAGGACTTCAGTTGTATTACTCAACACTGGGATAGAATGACGATTTCTTAAGCATAAGAAATTCTTTACAACTTCTGCCTCAGAATCTTTAGGACTTGAATCTTCAGGCGCAGATTCTTTAATCTATTGGGTTAAAAACTATGTTTATGAGGCCTAAGATATTCAATCTTGAGTTATCCAAGGCACATAAAACTTCGAGCTTGAATCTTCTGATCCAGAGTTTTCAGGCTCAGAGTGGTAGTCTTTAGGCTTTAGATTTTAAGGCCCTGCCCCAGACTTACGGTCATTCGGCCAAACATGTTCAAGTTAGTCAGTAAGGTTGCCAGAATTTTTTCAGCACGTATTCGGGCCGGACAAACTGGGCAATTTTATATAAAAAAGCTGGCAATATTCGGGCATTTGATTTTAAAATAGACTACCATAAATCCGGGCAGAAACCGAAAATTTTTTCTCAAAATCCAAAAATTACTCAACAAAAATCAAGGTAAAAAAATTGGAAAAATTTTGAATTTTTTATCAAAACTCATCGATAGATTTTACATCGTATTTTGGATTTCCAAAAAACTTTCCATGATTATTTCTATGAAATTTGCTCAAAAAATTTCATTTCGGAGGCTTTTTTTTTGTTTGATTTGCCAAATAAAATGAGTAAATCCGGGCAAAATCCGGGCATTTTTAATGAAATTCGGGCAAACGGGCCGGGCCGGACTGTTCCCAAATGTTGTATTAAATATCCGGGCAAACCCGGATAAAACCGGGCAAACAGGCAACCCTAAGTTAGTGTTTTCAGGCCACTCAGGATAATTGAGGTCCAGAACTGCAGGCCGTGGATCGTCTGGTTCAAGCTATTCAGGCTCAGCGTCTCAAGACTACGGAATTTTAGACCCAGAGTTTTAAAACCCAGGGTTTTGATGCTCAAAAAGGTCAATCTCGAGTTTTTCAGACCCCCTTAGGATTTCAGAGCTAAGCTATCCAAACCTGAATTTCCGGATCCGTGTTTTAGGCCCATGATTTTCATGGCTAGCGTCTCTAGACTCAGAGTCTCCAGGCTTCAAATTATCTGGCCCAAGATGTTGAAGCTCAAGTTTGGGCTCAGACTCAGAGTATTAAAGTTTGGAACAGTCTAAGTATTAGAAAAAAATAATTAAAAACCATCCTAACTTTTTGTTCACCATTCAGATACGAAATTCTTAAATTTAATTATTGTGAAGATTACAAACTTATCAGAGCTTATAACTGGCGATCCAGAATTAAAAACTTTGAATCAGATTGATCATTAGATTTTTTTCTAATTCGAATCAACAAGTTGGATTAAAGAAACAATAAATATCGATTCCCTCAAAAAAGGATGATCTAAACTTAACAAATAATTGGATACACACAAAACTAATTTGGCTCCTTAAGCCTTCAAGTCGTAAAAAAAAGTACAAAAAAAAATAAATTCTGTGGCCCTGAAACAAATTTCGCTGCTTGGCTCATATTTCTAATTCTGACCTGTAATACAGAATTCGATTATTTTTACGTTTCAGATAACTTTTTGAATTTCGGAAACAGATTCAAAATTTAAATTTAGAATTCAGGTTGAGAATAATTATTCAAAATTCAGACTCAGCTCAGAAATGAGTTGAGTTTTAAAAATATAAAATTGACTATTTCGTGAAGGAATTCAAGTAGCAGAAGACTCGTAGACTTATCATTTTGTTTAAGAAATTTCCAATTTTGAATCACATTTTATTTGTTTACACAATTCAGCTGAAAATCATAAATATATTCGAGTTTTTCGCAAATTCTGTTTGATAAAAACATCGATAACTTCGAAGTATTATTAAAAAGAAGATTTTTATTTTTCTAAAATTATCCACAAAATTCTATTTATCAAATCGATTTTTAATTAAAAATTATTGCTGACAAAGAAGTATTCACGTAAAAAGTTTAAAGGAAATGCCATATTGTCTTGATGTAGTGAGTAAAATTTGAATATTGCATTTTTTTTTCAAGAGCCAAATTTCCAACTAAAATCTCAAACTGGTTCAAATGTGCAAGTATCATACTTGAATCGTTAAATTTTAATCTCTTTATCTTTTGATAATTTGATTTACAATTATCATCGAAGAAAAAACCAATAAATTGGCGTAAGAGTTTGGTAGATTCATGTTACTCGATATAAGCATAGAATTAGTTAAGTTAAAAAAAAATTAATGCTTTCTTCGAAAAACTAATTTTTTGCCCAAGGGGGCATCCATAAGTTACGTAACGCTCCTAGGGGGGGGGGGGGAGGGGGTTAGCTCGAACGTTACGAATTGTGACATAGGGGAGGGAGGGAGTTATGCTCATCGTTACGTAACGATTTTATGTCATGCAATTTTGGCAGAATAATATGCCAACCAAAATCAGTTTGAAATTTGTAAGCTTCAACATGATTGAAACTGATTTGTAATCTTTCTTCTTTAAAGATTCTTAAATAGACTTCTTGAAAGGTGTATTAAATATCCGTGAAATAACCGTTGAAAAAAATCCTACATTTAGGTACATTTACCCCCCAAAACTCAATTCAACTTTAAGACGTAAATTTCACTATTTTTTCTCAATTTATTCAAAATATGCAATTTTGATTCTTGTGACGAATATTACTTAGTGGAATATATTTCGCTTAACAAGTTAGGCTTCTTCAACAATTTAAAGTAAACAAGGTAGATCATCAGTTTACAAGCAAAGAGCAACTCATAACAAGATAATCAATTTATTTTATGAGAGAGTTATCATCAATGAGTACTAAGAAGCGATTTGGATAGATCGATATTAATTCCGTTTTTAAGAACGTTTAAAAAATTATGTTGAAATATTTTTTTACCTTCGAAAATCAGTATTCAAAATCATGAGAAGATGAGGGGGGGGGGGGGTCATTATCAGCGTTACGTAATTTTCATAGGGGGGTACGTCGAAGCGTTACAATTTGTGACATACGGGGGGAGGGGGTCAAAAAAGTGCAATTTTTGCGTTTGGATGCCGCCCAAATCAAATAAGCCAAATCGCCCAGATTCTCCAGCAAATACAAAAATTTTAGCCAAACTTACCATTTTAAAAATTTAGCACGTTTTTTTTTAAAGTTGCTATTTAGTACGAAAAACAAAAAAAAAATTATTGAGCCCTTCACAAATTTTGTTTCGAGTTTTTTTCACCATTGTTTGAATTATTTACTTATCTTGATATCGGATCTAATGCACATGGATTTCTATCAACGCAAAAAATGTAAAATTAAAAAAGATGTAATATTTTACGTTATTGAATAAAGAAAGTATAATTATAATAATAATAAGAGAACTTTGAAATGGGTTCAAACACACAAAATACAACAAACATCAGTAGTGGCTAGGTGGAAAAGAACATAAAAAAAAACTGAAAATTATTTTTATATCCGTTTTCGTTTTTAAAACTTTCAAAGTGTTATATCCATCTCAACTAGATCAATAGTAAGTAGAACAGATTCCAAGGAAGATTGCATGAAAGTAGAAAGCTCAACTTTGAATATTTTTGTTATACACCACAGACAACTGGACTTACATTTCCCGATTAGACAGTTTAGCAGATTCAAAAAACTTCTTGGACAATTAAAACGAGAAATTTCAGTAAGTACACCATATATTGTAACACCTTTTCAAACACATAATTAATTATGTTATATTAATAGACTCATTGAAAGACTCCTTTTATTCGTGAATGAAATCGCCGAAAATCAATTTATTCATTACCCATCTAGTCGATAGAATTTTACTAATAAATCAAAACTTTCGAAACAAACCACAATGAAAGTTTCAAATCAATGATGTTTTCGGCAACTCATTGATGAAATTTTCAAAATCATGTTCCTTATTCTGAACTAGAAATTTTCTTCAAAATAATTTCTAAGTAGGTAATTTAATTTTAAAATTTAAAATAAATATTCCCAAAATACAGGTTTGGAAAAAGAAATTTGAATTCTTAAATAAATGTCGATCAACATTTATTATCTTCATTTTCAACTGAAGGGTTGATTGAAAAATTGTGTTAGCGTTTTTCGAATTTGAAAAAAAAAGTAATCGTGATGTTATGTGTAAATAATGTGATTTTTTGAATAGGAATAAAATTCAAGGTTTATGTTTTTAGAGCACCCAAAATTCAGAATTGAGAAACGTAGACAAACTTTTTAAGATATTCCTAAAAATTTAAGTAATTTGACTTTAAAATTCGGTAAATTTAATCAAAAATGGAAAAAATGCTGTTCGGTAATTTTATTTCAAAATAATCAAAATTTGAAGATGAAATAGATAAGTTTTTTTTAACAATTAAAAGGCTTTTTTTAATAACACGTTTTACCATTTAACCCTCATCCGCATTAGGGTGTCATTTTGACACCATTGCAAGTTTGAAGGCTTGTAACTTTTTTCAGAAGCTTCAAAATACAAAAATTTCTTCGGGGACCCTAAATGAATTCAAAAGTTCTTCAATATTGCATCTTTACTTTTTTTTATGGACGAACCCTGGAAGCCTGGACAAAAAAACTCCCTTTTCCGACTTTTGGTGTCATTTTGACACCACAAAAGTAAAATCTATTTAAGTCGTTTGAATTATTATGAACTTCATATAAAACTTATATCAACAGAAACCTTGTAATGTCAGTAAAATATGTTTAGAACATTATATACAGCTAAAGTTACAAGTTTTCTCGTTATTCAGCATGAAGGAAAAAAAATCCGAAAAAACATGCCTCACGAAAACTGCTGTAGTTCATATGTTCCACGTTCACAAAAATATTTGCCTTATGCATATGAAAGCTGAAGTTAATGCCTACATCATGAAGACAAGAAATATTTTTTAAATTTTTTTTTAATGAAATGGTCACAAAAAGTTAAAAAAAGTGGTCTAAAAAACCTACTTTTCATTCGATTGCTAGTAAATACTGTTTGAGCGATGGTAGAGTTTTAGAAAAAATATGACAACAAACTTTATTAAAATTCTAACATTTTGCTGTCTTTAGATTTTTGATGCAACAAAAATTGAAATTACTGGAATTTTTCAAAGTTTACTACTTTGCGCATTTTTTTTACAAATTGAAATTTCATCTGTTTTTGTGGTCCACCGTCAGGTTGTACCCGGATTTTCAGTGCTTTTACTTTGTTTGGACCAATCAAAAGAATATTCATTGGAAAGCTAATTTAATCTACATTCTAGTGAGGTGCAACAATTCACGCTGTGAGATTTCACAAAAATATGAAAATTATAAACGTAAAATCATTCCTGAATTTCTAGAACTATAAGCTCCGCGTCCAGCAAAACGTGTTTGTTTGCTCTCCGAGTAGGTACGGTGGGTGGTGATTTGGGCAGAGAGCGAAGCCGACAGACGAAGAAATGCACGACACGCATCGTTATTTCGTCTCTCGGCTTGGCTCTCTGCCCGAATCACCACCCACCGTACCTACTCGGAGAGCAAACAAACACGTTTTGCTGGACGAGGTGCTTGTAGTTCTAGAAATTCAGGAATGATTTTACGTTTATAATTTTTAAATTTTTGTGAAATCTCACAGCGTGAATTGTTGCACCTCACTAGAATATAGATTAAATTAGCTTTCAAATGAATATACTTTTGATTGGTCCAAACAAAGTAAAAGCACTGAAAATCTGGGTACAACCTGACGGTGGACCACAAAAACAGATGAAATTTCAATTTGTAAAAAAATGCGCAAAGTAGTGAACTTTGAAAAATTCCAGTAATTTCAATTTTTGTTGCATCAAAAATCTAAAGATAGCAAAATGTTAGAATTTTAATAAAGTTTGTTGTCATATTTTTCTAAAACTCTACCATCGCTCGAACAGTATTTACTAGCAATCGAATGAAAAGTAGGTTTTTTAGACCACTTTTTTAACTTTTTGTGACCATTTCATTAAAAAAAATTTAAAAAAATATTTCTTGTCTTCATGATGTAGGCATTAACTTCAGCTTTCATATGCATAAGGCAAATATTTTTTTGGACGTGGAACATATGAACTACAGCAGTTTTCGTGAGGCATGTTTTTGAGGATTTTTTTTCTTTCATGCTGAATAACGAGAAAACTTGTAACTTTAGCTGTATATAATGTTCTAAACATATTTTACTGACATTACAAGGTTTCTTTTGATGTAAGTTTTGTTTAAATCGGTTTAACACGCCCAAAGGTAAAACGATTTGAGCTTGTGGTGTCAAATTGACACCACAAGTGCTGATTAGGGTAATGAAATCTAATGCGGATGAGGGTTAAAAAAAAATTGTTAATTCAAGAGAACAGCGTTTTAGTGCTTATGTTTTAATGATTGATTTGGTAAATTTTAGAGTCCTGAACTTGAATCCTTTATCAAATTAGGTCTATTACATTTAGTTTTGGTGATGTGGAGTTTTAAAATGTGTCAGTTTTAAGTGAAATCTATCAATGATTACTGATCAACTATCAAAACTACATATAAGAAAAAAATTGATTCTGATTTTGATTGTTATACTTCATTTAATTAGGGAATAACATTTTGATGATGATGATGATGCATGATCTAAAAAAGTAAAACTAAACCATTTTTATATCTGGAAAAATATCCTTAAGTACAAGTATTTTTGACATTACTGTAGAAAGTTAAAACAAACTTGATTTCATTTAGCAAATTTGTTAAAACCTGTAAAACGATTAGATTTATGCTTTAAAAAATATTTAATATTTATATGGATTACATTTTTTCGAAAAAAAAATTGTCAAATTATAAAAAATAAATTAATATAAAACTTTTGTAACTTTTTCGCAGAACGCCAAATTACTCAAAGTCTTGAGGAAAGTTGATAATTGATTTGAAACTAGATTAAACATTTGCATATTTAGATTCAAGGCACCCAAATTAGTCAAAATTGTTTTTAAATAAATTTCACATAGGAAAAATGTACATGTTGTGGCCTTGTGTAGTTTATTAATTCTTTTTAATGTGATGTCGAGCATTGAGAAGAACAAGAAAAAAAATAATTGAGGCTGAAATTCGTTTTTTGAAGAATATTCCATTTCAGCATAACTTTTAAGATGACATAAACGATTTTTTTAAATAAAAATTTACAATAATAAGGTAAAGGTTATTAGATTTTAGATTTGATTTGTAATTCTGTGGGCTATCGTGATAGTGGGTAAATGCCTGTAACATGGTGTACAACTTGTCGATGTATAAAATTGGTATTCTATTAATTATTTTGAAGTTAAAATGATTCGTTACAAACTCTGTTCTTGTTTAGTTATCTACACAATAAAAATCTATTTCAAAGACGAGGTTGGGATTTTGTATGTCAAGTTTAGAGTTTTAAAACACAAGGCTAATTGAATTGCAAATCGAAATCTACAATAAGAAATTAATTAATTTTTAAGCCCTCTTTTTCCGGTTTTCTGGTCCACAGATAAAAGAAAAATTATGTTGACTTTTCACACTTATTAAATTTTTCCATACGAAACTAAAAGATTTTCTTATGTGAACGTTACGGTACAATATTTGCAAGGTACAATATTTCAAGCATTAACCTAAAAATGTGATTTCTATAGAATTATGGACGAATGTTTCCATAGGTAAATCCTATTTCATGTTTAACAACTAGTAAATCTGTTTCAACCCAAAAAATCGAAACAATATCTCGAGATTCTGATTTCAAAACACAAATAAATCATTTATTCCATTTTTTCTTTCCTTCATTGCTTTTGCCAGACATTTTTTGACTGATTTGTGGATAAAACGATATTGTCGTCCAAAATTCTATAAAAATCGCATTTTTAGGATTATGCCTGAAAAATTGTACCTCACGTAACTTTTGATCCCATCGATAGAACTTTACAAAAATTTCAGACATGCTAGCTTCATATTTCAACAATCACTCTGCACAATTTCAATGAAAAATGTAGAGTAGTTTCTGAGATATTGCAGTTTGAATAGTAAAAGTCCAAAAAGTCCGATTTTCATAGAACTACTGTTACAGTAATAAAAATATAATAAAAATATTATCAGAGTAAAAAGTTATGGAAGTTCAAAGTCGAAGTGACAGTGTGCGTGCTTTCAATTTCTATACAATTATGAACGGTACTGTAATTCTTCAGTTTTTTTTTTCATAAAAATAATTTTCTGTTATTTGTACGCCACTGTTCTCAAACGCATAAATTTGATTTCCTAGATTTATGAGCCTCTTAAAAAATTTGATTTGGTTTGCGATTCTGCATAAAATGCGAATTTACTGTGGAAATATAAATTTTTTTTTGGTAATTTCTATTTTTGGAAACTATTTCCAAGCTCATTGCAAGCTTAAAACTTGAAAATACTGCAAAAAACATATTACAGTCCTAATGCATCATTTAACATGCAAGTTTCGAGTTTTTTAACGAAATATTTTAAATTTGTAATATTCATCTAAGTTTTATTGGAGCTTTGGGATGATTCTTAGCTCATTATTCAATATGTTTCTTACTGAAATAAAATATTTTATCATTAATTTTGGTTTGGTTCACCTATGAACTGAAAATTTTTACGCAATCGACGAAAAACGAAGATTTAAGTTAGTTTCCTATGTAATGTAATAAAAATTTCATAACAACTACGTCATCGTGCTCGGAATTTCACGTCCGATTTACGGTACCCATGATGCCTCTAGATATGGTGGTCTCTCTTTGGCAAAAAGTAGACGAGGGTTGGATGCGGAGGAGGAGCCGAAATTTGACAGCTGGCTGTTCGGCTAGCTGCTGGCTGGCTGGGATGCCAGGTGCTCTGATTTTTTATAAAACACGAAGTTTTGCCAATCACCAAGATATTGCTTAAACAAAGATTTCGCTTTGATTTTTGCAAATATAATTCATAGAATTGAAACAAAATCTTCCGGCTGAGCTCCGGGATGGTAAGCAAAGCTGGAAGAAGTTGGACCTATAAACGACGGTGCCAGCTTTGTCGGTAGCGGTGAATAACATTAATTTTGCATTACTTATGACAAATTTATGCTTATTCAACACTTTTTTGCTTATTCAACACTTTTTTTTCTTTCAAGAGCTATCTAGAAGCAGCAGAAAGTCATCGAATCGGATGGTAACATGGCGAGGCGTTACATTCCATCGTCCGAGAAGCGCCCTCCTGCAGGAACATCCGATCTTCATCGAGATGAAAAAGCTGCTTCAGGAGGACCCCCGTCTGTTGCCATCGCTGCTCCAGAAGATCCAATCGAGTAATCCGGATCTGATGGGTAGCATTTGGGAAAATCAGATGAAGTTTTTGGCACTTTTGAATGATGGGACCGATGAGCTGAAATAGGAAAATAGGCGCAACGTTAGGCGCCTGAGCAGCATGACGATAAGTCCGATGAATAGGTTGGGGAATCAGTTCGATCCACTGCAGACTGTTGATTGTCCGGAATGGATTGAGCCCCTGAAGGATTCTGCAGGTGATGCTGTCCAATTGCTAGTCATCCTCAAGTGCAGCAAAGCTCCAGCTCAGCGCTGCTCGTGGGTGGTGGTGAAGGTAGATTAACTGAATATGTTAATATTGAAAAAGGCTTATAAGCAGTATTTACATGATGCAACAGTTATTTGAAAATAAAATTTCGAACCATAAAATCGTTTATCATTTAATCATGAAATTTATCAATAGCAGAATTTATAGCATTCCTTTAGCAGAACCGATTTACTTTTATTTTCATCCAACACTTTTCGATTGGAGGGAAACAAAATAGCTCTTTGGATAAGGTAACAAGAATAAGGAACAAGCAACATCCGGTTTAGGGTTTTGGCTGTTTGTTCCATGCACCCTTTAAGATCCTTTCTATCATAACGGTCAATGAAAAGTTTTTCTTTTTCGGAACATACGGATAGACCGAACTGTATTGTAATTTTATTATAAAAAAGTGTTTAGAATACAAATTACTTCATTGAATAGACTCATATCATTGCTTTTTTCCGAAAACTCAATTTAAATATAATAAAATAAACTAAACCCCAGTACGGTTTTGAATCTTTTGATCTTTCGTTTACGATTGGCTTGTGCACATACACACTTTTTTGCCATCTGATTTTTTATCTCTAACACCTGGCATCCCTGGACCCCTTTTTTCGTAAACACTACAGCCAGCTGTCAAAACTTTTTTCAATATGGCGGAATGGCGATTTGGCATATGAGATCACCATACTAGAGCCATCATGACGGTACCCTATATAATAAAAATACTCTGAGTTATGAACCAAAACGATTTTTGTTGGACGTCAAGAGGATGGGTATGTAGTGAATGGAAAGTGAAATAAAAGTCAAGTAAAAATAATATTACCAAAAATTGTATTTGCGCAATTTCCTACGTTTGCAATTTGTTTTCTGATGGATGTCATACAACAAATGTGTGTAAATATCATAAAATCTTTTGAAATAGAGGAAATCATTTCAAGCGTGCTAAAAGATTTAAGAAAACGCAAACTTTTGAAAGAGAATTGAGTGAAAGAGAAAAGGAAGTGTTTTCCTTAAGTGATTTCAAAGTTAACCAACTGGATTCACTGGTACCTGTTTGTTAATGTTGATACTTACGGTTTCTACGGATCCTTAGCCGCTCCCACATTGCTGCCGATTGCAGCAGAACCAAAACATTGTTCAATTTGCAATCGAGAACAATAGCTCAATGATTGCTGATGACAGGTGATGATGATAAACGCGGTACAAATGTTTACATCATCACACGGTTAGGCGAGATTACTCAAATTCGGTTCGTAGTAAAATAACAGTGTTGCCAGATATTCTGGGTAAGAGTATCAAAGTACTCATTAAGAAATGTGTACTTTCCCGGTTAGGGAATATGACAAGTGGAAAGTGCCAAATAGCTATCGCTAATGTTATGGGTAGTTGTTGAGGGACTTGACGAACAAACCTGAATAAAGATAACTCATTCCACCACTGAAACCTGCGTTTTTCAACAGTTAAAAATATCGGTAGAAATATATTCGATACATTGACAGCTAGGAATTATAAAAAAAATATTTCGATTGTACTTATCTACAAACTTTAAGTATTTTTTTAAACTATTAAGATGAATGTATAGGGACTTGGGTAATTTGCTTGCTGTGTATTTTTGGTAGACAAAAACGGAATTGCGATGGAAACAAACGAAAGTAATGATACCAAAATAAAACCTCGTTTTGCTGAAAACATTTCAATCCCAAATACATTCTATGCAAGGATAAAAGCTCCGGTATGAGTCGGTACATTTCCATTTAGGAAAACCATTGTAACAATGTAACAAGTTTCTCCAACAATTACCGATTGGCGATGGCGCCATCGCATCGCGAAGGTGTTGCTGATAATGGGTACCCGCTTGCGCTAATTTGCACAATGTCAACATCATCAGCTGGCACAAGCAGGTGAAATTGCTCTCTCGGTCGGTCGGTACAACCTCATCCGGATGCAAACATATTGGAGGAGAAAATTGCGACAAATTCAATTACAGACTGACTGGGATGATATGGAATGGACGACGACGGTGACGCCGCGATTATCGTCACTAAAATGCGGAAATGGGTTACACGATATTGTGGGACTTCGTTAAAATGACCAACTGAGTTCACAGGTTCATGTAATGCTGAATTTAGAAGTTGTGGAAGGAACCAACAAATAAAAATTCAAAGTTGACGGAAAACAAGCGAACTGAAAAACTCCTAAAACTTATAGTGGAATGTGGAATGATAAAACAACAACCGAAACTGACAGCTCAACATGGGAAAACAAATTAAAAAATTGATTAAAAAACAACCGACCAAAGCCAAAGGTGGTGTGTTTTACTTGGTTCTGTTTTGGTGTCCAACCGGAGAAAAGAAAAAATACCGTCGTTGACCAAACTATTTGGGCTGTAAAATCTACAAACCCAAGACACCAATCCGACTGCAATGAAGTCACACAGGGGAGGAAAAAAACCTAACCTCACTAAATTGCAAACGCAACCAGCCGGCGGCTTTCGGTGATGGCGCTCGCTGTCATAATGAGAGAGGGAGGTGGCAATAAAATAATAACAACCTGTAGGTGTTGAATTTCAAATTGATGCGGATTTTGTTGTAACAGCGCGCAGCGCCGGTTAATTTCCCGGCCGGGGCCTGGGTTTTTTTTTCTTCGTTTTAGGTTTTTTGTGGCCAGAGAATGAAACTCTATAACACAACTTTTCGGGGGCCTAAGATTGAGACACAAGTACTTATGGGAGGTTGAATGGGGTGGTGAATTAGTGTTTCCGGTATTGACTTTCTCAGTTGTACAAGTTTATTAGTAGTTGAGGTAAACCCATATCGTTGAATAATCTTCGTACTATTTTGTTAGGTTGTTATGCCTTCATTTCCATTAAAAAATAACCAGAAGTTTGCCAACATGGTTCTCAACTAACAATTTACTTTTTTTGTTACCTATTTATATAACAGACAATTTTGTTAAGTTACACACTTAATCCACAGAGGACAGACCTACAAACTCGAACAAAAAATCTTCTAAAAAGTGTGTACAATTTCAAATGCTGACATCCAAAAAATACGTTGAACATTGACTTAAAACAGTGCTGTCTATTGACCCGTTCAAAAGTTACACAATATTAAATCTAAATTCCGATTGAAAAATGAGTGAAAGATTGTTATTTTTTTTTATCTGAAAATCATCTTGAAAAAATCATTCTATACTACTACAATTGGGACTTTAGGCTAACAACCTACTGCTCCCGATTTGAAATTGTTACGGAATCCGAAAGAAATGACCGACCTGGAACTTTGGCGACGACTTTTAGCATGAAAACACGGACACGAATTGGAACTTGGAATGTTTTAACCCTTGCCCAACAAGGCAAACTGGAACAACTTGCTAGAGAGGCTAGCCGCCTCAAGCTTGAAATTCTGGGATTGAGCGAAGTCCGTTGGCCTAATACTGGAGAACACAAGACACAATCCGGGCAAGTCCTGCTTTACTCTGGCATACGAGGAGAACATGCTACTCGGGAACGAGGAGTTGGTTTCCTGTTAAGCCCGCAGGCCTACGCGGCCCTCATTAGATGGGAACCGATAAACGAAAGAATAACCGTAGCCAGATTCAGAACACGGGTTAGTAATCTTACAATGGTCCAGTGTTATGCGCCAACTGACGTTGCCGACTTGCAGGAGAAAGAGCAGTTTTACAGTCAACTGAACAGCGTGGTTGAGAGAATTCCGAAGGGTGACATTCAAATCCATTTGGGCGACTTCAACGCAAAGATTGGCTCCGACAATCAGGACCTTGAGCGCATCATGGGACGCCATGGCCTAGGACAGATGAGCGAAAACGGAGAACTGTTTGTAGAATTTTGTGGAAACAACAACATGGTGATCGGCGGATCGCTCTTCCCCCATCGACCAGCACATAAGGTCACTTGGGTATCCCGAGATGGCCGAACAGAAAATCAAATTGACCACATCTGCATCAGCCGAAAATGGAGAAGGAGCCTTCTTGATGTCCGCAACAAACGAAGCGCAGACATTGCATCTGACCATCACCTCGTCCTTGGCGAGATACGACTGAGAGTTGCGCGTGTCCAACGGCGCGAGGAGAAAGTCGGGTGTCGATACGACGTCCGCCGGTTGGAGAATCCAGAGGTGAAAAGGGCATACGTTGAACAGCTAGAATCCCGAGCCTCGGAGCTGCCGACAGACGGAACAGTCGAAGAACAGTGGTGTGGAATCAAGAATGCCTTTATCACGACGAGCCATGGTACTCTCGGTAAAGTTTGTGGAAGAAGAAGTGAATGGATGTCGGATGAAACTTGGAGGATGGTCGATGATCGGAGAAAGGCGAAAGTCGGAATTGAGCAGGCATGTACCGGGTCAGCCAAAGCAGCCGCCCGCTTACGATATGCGGAGCTGGAAAAGGCAGTTAAACGAGCTTGTAGACGAGACAAGAGAGCCTGGACAAACTCCCTAGCCGAAGAGGGAGAAAGAGCCGCCGCCAATGGAGATATCCGATTACTTTATGACATTTCTCGCCGCCTCAGTGGTGCAAGGACTAATGCAAGAATGCCGCTAAAAGACCGAGCAGGTCAGTTATTGACCGATCGAACAGATCAGCTCAAACGATGGACTGAGCACTTCGAACAACTCTTCCGAGTCACGAATAGCGAAATCTGCAGCTCGAAGCGCCAACAGTAAGTCGCATAAATGGCGTCAACTCGGAAGCGCCTTCGCTGGCTGAAATAGAAGCGGCAATCAAAAACATGAAATCCAACAAAGCACCTGGGATCGATTGCATCCCTGCTGAAATGCTCAAAGCCGACCCTGCCCTATCAGCACAAATGTTGCACCGTCTTTTCGCTGACATCTGGGATACTGCAACATTCCCGGCCGACTGGATGCAGGGTATCCTCGTAAAGGTCCCGAAGAAAGGAGACCTGACAGAGTGCGGTAACTGGCGAGGCATAACGTTGATCTGTACAACCCTCAAAGTACTCTGCAAAGTGATCCTGAACAGGATCCAGGAGAAAATAGACGCTACACTCCGACGGCAACAAGCTGGATTCCGATCCGGACGATCATGTGTGGACCACATCACAACGCTACGAATCATACTGGAACAAATCAACGAATTCCAGGACTCTCTTCTGCTGGTGTTCGTTGATTTCGAAAAAGCATTCGACCGACTTAACCATGAAAACATCTGGGCGGCTCTAAGGCGACGAGGGGTCCTAGAGAAACTAGTCCATCTCATCGAAGCACAGTACGAGGCATTTTCGTGCAAGGTCTTGCACGACGGTGTCTTGTCCGAACCAATCCCGGTAACTGCTGGAGTGAGACAAGGATGTATTCTATCACCGCTACTTTTTCTCATCGTAATGGATGAGATTCTGATTGGATCGATTGACTGTGCACCGAACCGAGGATTGCCGTGGAATCCTTCAACAATGGAGCAACTGAACGACCTTGACCTGGCTGACGATATTGTTTTGCTCGCCCAAACACAACCAGATATGCAGAGCAAACTCGACGATCTCACCGAAAGTTCCAAGGCAGCAGGTCTCAAAGTCAATGTCGGAAAGACCAAGTCGATGGAGATCAACACAGGAGGTCCCTCCAGTTTCATGGTAGCTGGGCAACGGGTTGAGAAAGTGGAGTGCTTCCAGTATCTTGGTAGCCAGATAACGCCTGATGGTGGTACCAGAAAAGACATCGAAACCCGGATAAGAAAGGCCCGATTTGCGTTTGCGAGTCTCCGAAACATCTGGCGGTCACGCCAGATCTCTCTACGAACGAAAATCCGAATCTTCAACTCAAACGTCAAATCCGTATTGCTGTACGGGTGCGAAACTTGGTGCACATATGCGGTAACGACGCGAAAACTGCAAGTATTTGTAAACCGCTGCCTGCGGAATATCATCCGCGCTTGGTGGCCTGGCAATTGGATCTCGAATGAGGAACTACATCGCCGGTGTCATCAAAGGGCGCTGGAAGTCGAGATTCGGGAACGTAAGTGGAGATGGATTGGGCACACGCTGCGAAGAGATGAAAACGAGATTTGCAGAGAGGCGCTAGATTGGAATCCAGAAGGTCATCGAAGAAGAGGCAGACCCAGAAATTCGTGGCGGCGAAGCCTAGCCGCTGAAATCCGAACTGTCGACGAGAATCTTGACTGGGACCAGGTGAAGACGCTGGCTCCGGATCGTCAACAGTGGAGGTCTTTTACCACGGCCCTATGCACCGGAGGATCGGCGCGGGATCATTAAGTTAAGTAAGTACAATTGGTGAAAAAATGTTAACGACTATTACGTTGTCAACTAACCTAAAAGCTCAGACGTATTTCAGTGGTAAGCAATAAAGTTTTAGGATTTTTTTTGGGAATCGTTTGTAGAATTTAGAGTTGGTAGTGTCTATCACTGAAAAAACTGTCAAGAAATTCATTATCTAAAGCGCTTCATATTGATTTTTAAAGGTGCGATGATGTCATTTTCGAAATAATGGATTCAAATCGTGGTGTCACAACGCCCCATGTTCCTTTTTCTTTCTATAAATTTCTTAATTCGAAAGATTGTTATGATGGAAAGCGAAAAGCGACGATCTTTTTTAATAATGTGATTAAGTGTTTCTGGTGGCATGTTAGTTTAAATTGATACTGTATAAATTTTATAGAACCAGCAATTTTTTTTTTAATTCAAAAACATGAAAAGATAAATTACATAACTTAGAAAATATCCAACAAATACGTAGTGAGAAAAAATACCTGAGTATGTAATATGCTTTCGTATGGCTGTGACGAATTATCAATGTAATATTTCTTACTGATCTGGATGGACTCTAAGGCATCCGCTTCAACTTTACGTGAAATTCATTCAGCAGTTACGTACTTTTAAGAAATTACTCCGAAACACACGTAAAATCGATAGGATGCAACAAAATCTTAGTTTATGTGAATAATCCCGTGTAATTAATTTCTAAATTATTTTGCGTGTACAAATCAAATTTTCAAGTGCCCAGTTTTCGAAAAGACGTAGTCGTATATGATTTCATCAATAATTAATCTAATGCCGCTCTAAAGTAGACGGGTGCTTTTGCTAGATAAATGCAATAAAAGTTACTTTTGACTGGACTGAATTCCACTTCCATTGTTTTATACGGTTTTAACTATAGACTTTTTTCGATGAGTGAAACAACTTTTTTTTTAAATTTACGTAATGTAAACTGTACTAAAAGTACCGGTGATAAACTTTTATTCATTCTTTTATATTTGCATTATTAAGGCAGTCAACAGTTTTCAACAGTTTTACAATATTTTTTTTCGCTTCTTGAACGGTTATCGTCAGAGGACGAATCGGCTAAATATATCCAGTCAATCAGGAACACTCTTGACGATCAGTCTTACTCATCAGAACTGATCCTAGACATCTCAAAGCGGGTTACTTTCAAGTATCACTTTTGCCATTGTCCAAAATTTAGCACTTCTAGCTTGAAGGAAATAGCGTTTATCTTTGAATATATTTTTCCATTATGCAACCGGAAAAAAGTGTTACGAAACTTTTACAGCAATTTTCTTAAAACTTGCGAAACAGTTCATTCGATCTATTCAAAACTGACCAACATTTTGTTTTTTTTCCTCAGTTTGGTTTTGAAAGTTCTCTTTGGTGTGTTTGGAGTAGGTTTTTTTGATCTTAAATCGATCTTTATGAGATCGATTTTTTGAACTCATATTTTCGATTTGGAAAAATCGATTAAATCGGTTTATTTTTGATCCGATCTTTCGACCTTTTGAAGTTTTTTTTTCTATATATTTCGAAGATTTTGAGTTTCAGTTTAATGTAGAATTATGATTCCTGCACCATCCTAAAGACTGCTTAATCGTGATGTCTCCATGCCAATAAAATCGACCGACTTAATAGGTGAATATTTTTACCTCCATACTTTTGAGGAAAACCAGAACTTTTGTCGAACGCTCAAATAATCGAAAATTCCACAGAACGGTTACTTGAAGGTTTACTAAGCCTCGAATTAAGCATCAGAATTCTAGAGCATTTTGCTCAGCTCAAGATTTAACTTCTTATCGAAACTTTCACAAAGTTTTTGGCGAATTTCCGTCACAGAGTCTGTGTTACAGACCACAGAATATTGAACATTTTCCCAGAATTCACAGAATTTCTGCATATTGTACATACTTTTGGAATGATGAATTGTGATATCACTATTTACCTCATATTTTTAATGATGAAATTTTATTGCATTTGTTATTTTAATTTGTGAATTTGTGAGTATTTGACTTGACTTTTCTAAAAAATCATGACAACAGCGCCATAGAAAATCGGAACAGAATTTTGATGTCAAATCAAAGAATTACAGATGTTTATTTGTGAAAAACTCAGATTTTTTTTCAGCATTTAAATGAGATCACAATATAAGTATTTCTAGAAAGTTAAAGCGTTCATTTTATATAAACAGTTGAATTATTACATTCCTCAAATTAATATTTTAACCTTGCCTCTAATCTTAATGAAAACTATTCATGAAAAATTGGATGCTTGAAGAATTAAACTTGAGCCTTCCAGATGATAGATGAACACGTTACCTTTGTGTCATGATCTGTAGCTGAAATGATGGTAAAATCCGTAGCCTTTTCAAAATGAGCATTCCACCTAGTGTACTAACTTAAAATGGTTGAATTATTTAAATCAGTCAAGTTACAATATTTAGACTTATTACTATATTACGCGCTTGTAATTTGAACTTCAAAGTTTGTCGTATGAAGAAATGCATATATTTATTTTGTTTTTGATATGCCATAAACACTCAAACAAAGACATAAAAAGTAAAACTAAAAGTGTTGATATGAAAACATTTTTTTCTTGCTAATACAATTGATATTCAAATGTATGAGCTTTCCTGTCGTTTTTCACTATTTACTTCAGCATAAAGCATCCCTAATGCAGTACTCCCTACACAAATTTAAAAGATCGATCTTGCAGAGATCGATCCTTTTGCTTCGATTTTTTAGATGGATCGATCTTGGAACCATTAAGCTGAATCGATCTTTGGAATCGATCTTTTCCAGGAGATCGAACAATACTAGTTTGGAGACATCTGGTGACCCAGCCAAAAAAGCAAAACAAAAATTGGTTCAAAACGATCGTTGGAAATTTAACACAAGTTTCGCTTAATCTTTTCTCCTGTGGTCGGGGCGATTTCGCTCTGTATTTTTAACAGCATAAATTACAGGACAATCTCGAGACAGAAAAACAGCTCGGGAAAACAACTGTCGCAGGGCAGGACTGTCGGCCATTTGAATCAGCTGTTGACCGGAATTGAGACCACATCTGACTTCGACATCACGATTAATTAGTCCTTTTTGAATACCGGAGCCTTCCGTCTTAAGTTTGAGATAAGACAGCGCCGGCTTTGCTGAACGTTTGAAGTCGTTGAAAGACGTTGAACATTACCAGTACTTACTTAAAACTTCGGCAACTGACTTACTGTCGAAAATTACACTAGTTTACAATAGTTATTAAAAATCGTGAACTTTATTAACTGACCCATATTTCTGAAGTAAAATCTGGTGCTAAATCCAAAAATGAAAAATCTCTGTAGAACAGTTTTTGAGTTATGCTTCAAATATGAAATTTTTAAAAAAGAAAAAAGTACATGTACTACCATCCGAATATTTTGGGACTGTGGTTCGTTAAATTATTTAAAAATTAAAACATTTCTTTTGTAGTTCAATAAACATACCTTCTATAACTTTTAACAGATTTTGAATAAAAAACAACTTGAAATTTTTGTTTAAAATTAATTACCATCATGTCTTAAACCACAAATGAAAAAAAAATCCCCAAAAAATGTCGTTTTTCACCGTATTTTTAACATAAATTCACAAATATCATCAATACAGTTAATCATACACAAAAATGAAGTTCAGATGATAGATGCTAAAATTATTCACCTTCGATATGCACAAACAGGGGGGAAATTATGAATCCTATTCGATTCGAGATATTCGTTTCGAGTTTCAACTCGAATCGAATAAGAACGTTTTACGTATCTCGTTCGAGTTCTAAATTTTAACGTACCAGATTTCGAGTAAAACGGATAGTAGATCATCTCGAAACGTTCCATTCGAATCAAGCTCGTTCAAGATCGGTAATGCCAAAATCGGTCGAATCGAACGAACCTCGATTGTTTCAAGTTCCATAATCCCGCCCCAGGTTTCAATTTCATGTTAGGCAATCCGAAATATTTGGATATAAGTACAACCATTTTTTTTTCTTTTTCTAAAATTTCATATTACCAGCATAACTTAAAAACTGTTCTATTGAGATTTTTTTGAATATCATTTTCGGATTAAGTGCCCGATTTTACATTAAAAATGATCTTCTGTTTACTTACTTCAAAAATGATGTAAACTCTTTTTATCGTTGCAGTATACTTAGCACACAATAGAAAAAGACAGAGATCGTCGTAATGCAGGCAGCTGCTGTTCCGAGTTCGGGCCGATTGTTCGTGCTTCTGAGAACTCGTAAGATTTTCATCCCGTATTTCAGGAATTGTGAAGCGTAACGAAATTCGGGAGGGTTTACGTTCGAAATTCGTGGAAATTGACCATCTTTTTTGTTATTTAAAGAATCATTATTCCGAGCGAATTAAATGCAATCTTAGTGTGTTGCAAAATGAAGGTTTTTTTTTAAAAAGAATCTAAAAATGAAAGCTCATAAGCTTGCAGGATTATAACAAGACCATATTAAAGTTAAATAATGGGCCACTTTTTTTCTTTGCTCTATTACTTCTTTATTATAAAAGATTAAATATAAAAACAATGTTCCGATTATAGTCGTTTCTTTCTGGAATTCACGACTTTATTTCAACGTTGCAGTTGACGGACAGTTATTGAAAAACTTGTCTGGTATATTATCATATTATTATTATTTTTTACCAAAAACTGCAGCTGTCGGATCTTCAATAATTTTAATCAACTGGAATTTTAAAGCAAACCGTATAAAAATTGCGTCACAGTTCAACATGTGATTGGTTTTAGAAATGAAGAAGAAATAAAATGAATGTTAGTATGTTATATTTCAGGCCCAGTGTTTGCGAAAAAAATCTGACTTTCTGTGATTTTATCCAAAAATTCTGGGATGGATTTCTGTGATATAGCATAAATTTATTTGAAAGTCGTGAAAAATTGAGTTTTTTTACATTTTACTAGATAAAAATCAACAAGCATTACCAATCTTATCAGGTTTTTCCAAAACCAAGTTAAAAACCCAAAATTAAGTTGACAAAAAAAAAGTAATTTTTGCAATACGTACAAATTTATAAAAATCTGTAAAGTATGTGAATATTTCCAAAATTTTTCACGGAAATCTGTGAAGAATATTTGTTTTAAATTTTGTGAAATTGTAGATTTTTCTGTGACTTTGGTGTATTAATGTTGTTTTTCTGATTTTAGTTGCCTATCGAAAGTGTTTCATCATGAATTTTACAGCTATTATTTTTTTTCAATCTCGAACATTTTCCACATAAAATTCTTAAATATAAATTCAAGATACATAATTCCCAGTCCTGATTAAGACTGAAAACAGAATCCATCAGTTATGATTTTTATGTAGAAATTTTCGAATTGAGTCAAGCAGAATCAGATGGGATTTGAACCCACATCAGGATTAATGTGTAAATTTAGCACTATTAAAAGATTGATGGTTTCTTACTTTTTTCCCGGGGATGCCAAGAAGGATTTTTTTATTCTGGGATCACTTATGAAGTCAAAGAATCCTTCAAGCTACGTTTATATTTTTCATAGATGCATCCTGGAAGCCCAGGAAAAAAAACTTACTCTTGCGGTCTAGAATGGTCTTCCGCAGCCCATGGCGTAGAGGATAGCCTTCGAGTCTTCTAAGCCAGCGGGTATGAGATCGAATCCCGGTCACCGTATGCATAGTACACTTTCTGTAGGTAGGTGGTTTTAGCATTTGTAAGATGCTAGCCATCATATCCTTGAAAGATGTACGCTTAGAGATAAGAAAAAGCAATCTCTTCGAGAAAATTCGAAGAAATAAACATCAAGTTTCATTAAGATTCTCTATGTGTTTGTGTTCGTTTTAAAAAAATGTCAATTTGGCTGTAAATTGCTCTATTTATCCTTATTCTGAACAAATCTTTTTAAAACTTATTGTTTTGGAATTCTTATAATGTTGTAAATAAAATTTAACTCTGAGAAAAAATTTGTTATGCGCAAGTTAAAAAAAACACAAAAATTCTAGACATTTCAGCACATTTTTGGTGAAAACCCTCATCAGAGCAGACTCCTATCAATTTAAATTCAAGAGAGAAATAAAACCAATTCTTGACCTTTTATGTAGCCTTTCCTCTCATCAAAATGTTAATTTGGCCCATAAAAAAGTAACTCATTGAAACGCCTTAATATATTCCGGCCTATGGCGATGCGACGGAAAGTTCTCTCCTCTTAGAAGGCAAACATACTTCAACTAAAGTTCTATACAACAGTCAATGTTGCGTTTCATCACATCATCGCTTCAAGGAATATGTACGCTTGAATGAAAGCATGCTCTCCTTGCGTCCGTTATTCCATCTGAAGGCACCTGTTCCATCCAGCTGATCGTTTTCCCAACCACCACCCCCACCCAAACACCGTCTTGTTCCCAATCCCCGACAAATGCAAGCCAGTAGGTAAATTGCGTCAACGTTAGATATTCCTCCATAACCATCATCATCATTTATGAACCTCTCAGAACCGAATGACATCCTTGCTAGAGTTGCTCTTCTTCGAAAGGCAGGTGGCACCACTTTCTCTTCCGTTCGTTGTCTCCGTTGATGGTGCTTATCATAAATACGCGCTCGCTTCACTAGAGAGTGTGCCAATTATAAACGTGTGCAGTTCTCTTCCACCCATCCGTTTTCCTCATCTTCAGTGAACGACTATTGTCGCGTGCTTCTAAAACAATCTTCCTTCCTTCCTCCTTCTTGACTTCGCTACTCTTCAGCCATTCATAGCAGAGAAACCAGAATCAAACCCCCCAACCAAGTATCACTGTAACTAGAGCTCGATTGAAAACTGGTTCAATGTCACAGCACAGCATCCCATCAAACGCACACACCCAATCCCGTTTTCTGTTGGTACTTGAAATGAAAATATTTCCTCATTCGCTATTAATGGTATTTACAGTAAAACTGGATATTAGTCCCGTTAGAGGGTGGAAGACGAGAAATAGTAAGTTGGCTGCATCCAACACAACGATTAAACCAACCAATCATCGTTCTATCGGTTCCGAAGATAAATCAGAACCGCGCGTATTTAAACAGTAAACGATAATTAATGCAGAAGCGACAGATATTGGAAGAAATCCCACTTTTTCTGGTTTGACTTTGGAAGTCCCCCGGTCTAACTAACGAGGACGAAGGAATTTGCAATTTAAAGGAAGGATCGTTGTTCTTTTTAGTTGCATTTAAGTGAGAAAAAGTCACAAGTTGGTGGTGTTGCTAGACAGTAAAATTTTAACATTTTTAAATTTATTCTATTGCTAAATTTTCAAAAAAGATCAATTGAAATAGTGTAAGGAAGGTACCGTCAAACAGGGCAACATGCAACTGCAGGGTTAGATGCAACATTTGTATACCACAACACTTATTCAATTTTGATAAAATGTTATAAAGTTGTCATTTAATGATAATATCAATAATATAATGATCATGACATAGTTTCTCACATCATGAGATAGTATTTTTTTTTAATTTAGATTGTCATAAAAAAATTAAAAACATCAAACAATAGATGTACATTTTCTTACGTTTTTTCATGCCGTTAAAATTTTTACCCAGTATGACAGTTTGGCTTAATGATATCTCCTTCAAACTTTATATTGTTTTTCTTATTCTATAACAATACTGTTGGTGTAAAAATATTTTTCTAACAATCACCAATTTTTTTAAAATAATAAATGTGAAAAAAATTGTAAATTTATATTCTAATTCTTTTTCATTTAAATTTAGTTTTTCTGAGGATGGTTGAAATTCAGTAAGCCGAAACGTAAAAAAACACCAGTTTTTTTCGCCGTAAATTGCCGAAAAATTTCAATTAATGAAGACCACAACAAATATACAAAAAATGTACAAAAAAAAATATCTTTATACAAACAAATACTTCCTTTAGAAATCCGATACCATTGTAGGAAATCTTGAACAATGTTGAATTTAGATCTTAGGTTTAATTTGTTTCCATTATAATGATTTATGAGTGAAGCAACTCTGTTGCAAGCGTCCCGGCTTTGGATATTCACCCTCGATAGTCTACACCATCTTCCATTCATATATACTGATTCAATCTAGATACTGAAGCTGCCTGAACAAAATGTGAAGTCCCATCTAACATCACTGATATGCATTGTGGAATCAAATTTTGAACACATGGAAAAATGTGAATTTTCAATTCAAAATGATAATTCCATGTAAACAGATAATAGTGCTTTATTTAAAAAAAGTTTTAACAAATGTGCATAGGATTCTGCCTCTACTACCCTTCTTTAAAACGAAGAATTCAGATCAGTAAATGTTCTCACTGGTCGAATTCAAAATTGGCGGCTCCATTAGACGGGTTTCAAAATTCACATTTAGCTAAAAATAATGACAATTTCAAAAATGCACAATAAATCAAGGTATCATAAATCCATCAAAATTACTTGGAAAAATAATAAATTTTACTGATACCATTTAATATCAATCAGAATCAAAGTTTCTGGTAAGTCATTAACAATTATTCAAAATGATGTTCCTCCTTCTGAATTTTAGATTTGCTTGGAATTAAATTTTAAGCAGGCTAGTTTACAAATTTGAAATCAATATTTCCGCCCCTCCAGAAAACTAGTACGAATTATAATCTTATATATAAAAATGGAGGCATTTTCTTTGTAACAACATCACGTATGAATGGTCGGTCGGAATGAAGTGAAATTTGGTATCCGAGGGTTTTTTGGGTCAGAGATGGTTTGTATAATAGTTTCGAGAATCTCCCTTTTGATGAAAGGGGGGTCCCCATACAAAATTATCTCTTCACATCTTATATATAAAAATGGAGGCATTTTCTTTGTAACAACATCACGTATGAATGGTCGG
>NC_073692.1:353474516-353574516 GCF_029784155.1 Uranotaenia lowii | reverse complement strand
TTGGAAAATGGTGCGATCTTTGGTTGACCTACACCTCCTATGCTCCTAGTCTTTTTCGTAAGGAACTGCCTCAGTTCGGGATATAAGCAAATAAGTGGAATTCCTACGATTCATCGTGCCAAGTTAAGATAGTGTCTAGCTAGAGACATATAAGAAACAGATTCTATCGGAAAGTTTGCAAAAGACTGAAAAAAATCTTCGCAAATCAGTCTGTGCTGAAGCTAATGAGCAGTTTCGATCAAAAATTCGATCACTAGCATACGATTGACTGGAATCTAATTTTTTATTGATTCACTTTAAACCCTCCAAAGCTGTTCGGGTCAATGTGACCCGTAGCGAACGAAGAAAATTAGAGTTGTTGAATTGAATAATAATTTCAAATGGAAATGTATCAAATTGATGCTCGAAAACTTTTATGTGTAGTAATGAATTGAATTTCTTTAAATATAAATTAGTTTAGTTATATTATTCAAATAGAATCTGCTTCGATTTTTTTATTAGGAGTTACAATTTCAAGCAACAAAAAGGTAGTTACATACATTTACGTTCAAATCATTCCAAAAAAGATTGCTAAACAGTGAAATAAAATAAAATCTGTAGCTTTTTCAAACGTCCAATACTTAACAAAGTACATTGCCATATTTTTCGAACAGCTTAATACAAATACTTGCTCAAATAAAGTACTCCCTAGCATCCCTTTTCTTGATGTTTTCACTTCAATGATCTTTTTAGACATGGTTCGTGTATGATTTAAGTTTATCGTCTGAAAATACAACGACTTCTTCTTCAACTTAGAAAGAATTCGCTTGGACAATGAATGAGAATTAGTTCGAAGATGTGGTTTTGCTAAGAATTTTTATAAATGTTGATAGTACTTACCAGCAGAACAAATCCTCCTGAGCCCCACAATTCGTTTCTCGATTTTTTATATTGATGAAATTTTAAACGTCAATCGAGAATAACATTAACAACTTGATGCAATATTACATAGAAAAGTTTGTGATATCACACTACATGACTTGAACGCGTTGTGTACATCATTTTGATGTAATATTTTTGCGTTAATCCTGAATAATACATCGATTACTGTAATTACATCGGTCATCGTTACATTTTTTTTTCTGCGTATACATTAATACAGTATTGTTTACGTTAATTGACAGATGAAGATTAGAGGCAGGAGCACAAAAAAGTCAAATTCATTTAACTCAATACAACCTGAATGAGACCTGGGGGAGGAAGACTGAAATTCTGTATCGTTTTCTGTATCGTTTTTTTACTGTTCGGCAAAAAGCCAACAATTGTTGAAAAGATTTGTAATCGTAAACTTTAAACTATATAAAAGTTTTGTTCGATCAATGGAAACTACCCTAAATCTAAATCTGTTATTTAAGCTATTTTTAGAACAACCATTAATCAAACAATTTTTATTTATCAGCTTCAAAAACTTCAACGAAATTTGAGCAACTCAATACGCCTGATCTGCAGAATTCGCCAGAGCAAAAAAAAACCTAATTAAATCATTGTTTCATGCAAAACAAGTGCTTTTCAGCATAAAAAAAGTTTTATTGAAATTCACTAAATATGAAAGTAACATTTTGAACCTTCGCACTGGTCGGTAGATTGATGAAAGAAATTGGACGTTTGAAACATTTTTTTTCTTTTTTTATTCAGTCTTCCTCCCCCAGAATGAGACAAGAACGCTTTCTTTCCCAACTATTTAGTCGGACAGCGAAAAAATATCAGGTTGTCCTAGACCAGTGGTTTTCAATTTTTTTTTTCACTCAAAGCCCTCCTGTCTCGAAATTTTAGAGCTCACCGACCCCCTAGGAGTGCATCTGGACAAACTTGAATAGAAATATAACAAAAATTAATAGTTCTGAGCTCTTTCACCGCCCAGGTAGGAGCAACTTTGAAAATCACTGGCCTAAACTTACCTTCCTAATGATTATGAATAAACATATTCGTTTTATTTGATCTTTCACTCCGCATTGAGTCATTGTACAACGTCGTGACACTTTGAGAAAATGTGACTGGATTTCAAATGTTAAGTTTTTTCGTAAATTCTTAAATAGATCACCAGTCTAAAGAATAAAGGAAACAACACCAAAACATTGAAAAAACTGTTCAAATTTTTTTAAATAAAAAGCCAATAATCGATTCTGGAATGTTCTTTACATTTTACAAGCTCTTAGACGATTTCAGAATAAACCTTAGCATGAATATTAACATCTCTATAAACTTGTGTTCCTGAGATCGAAATCAGTTTTTTACTTTTTTATTCAGAAATCAAAAAATGCGAATGGTGTTAAGGGTTTAACCCCCCCCCCCATGGAGATTTATTCAAAGTAAAATTTTACAGTTCAAGCAATGAATTAACCATAGTAACGGGAAAGTAATTATTTCCAAAAGGTGTTTATAAATAAGAGTTAATAAAAATGTCGTAAAATTTTCTCGCCTCCGGTGGTTTTTAGTACTGTATCACTCTAGGCCTAAGACATTTCATTCTGTAACAGTACATAACATATACGAATTGAACCTAGTTTTTAACTTTCGATTTCTCTTTACAATTTAAAATAAAACCCTATCTTGTCTTTGAAATTGGTTTTTGTTAAGAAATGTATCTAAAAAAGTTCATTTTTATAATTATATAACACTTTTATATCATAAAAATTTTATTGCTGATATGAAATATTCTTCAAGAGACCAACCAATTTCAATATCAGCTTTGATTTGTGTTTATTTTTTCTGAATACTCAACTCGACATTTAAATGATTTTGATAAATCACACAAGGCCACCAAAATTCACATTTATATCAGGTGCAAAGAATTTAAGAGCAAATTTTGCTTAATTTTGGTGTCTTGCAACTTTTGAAAATATGTATACATTATATAATAAAATACTATATATAGACTTTTCTGATTAAACTTTGAAACATTTCAAACAAATTTAAAACAAAGGTTTTTCCCCAAAACCTAACGTCATTTTGACTTCTGCGAAAGAAAACTTTAAAAGTTTCCCATTTGTTCGCTTTTCCAATTTTGTAAAATAATGGATATTAAACGAACTTTAAAAGATGTCTTAACTAAGTTGCATTTGAGATATTTTTAAAGCAAGAATCAAATCGTCTTGCAGATTTCGAGAATTTTATTTGAATCATCAATTGAATTCTGTAAAATATAAGGCTGATTGAAAGAAAAGAAATGAATAAATATTAAAAATTAGCGAGTAGAATTTGAAAAGAATAATTTTCATCGCATGACATCAATTTGTTCCTAATGGAACAAATTTTCATATTCATAATCTTAAAATGTTCTCACTAAAATAACATGACTTTTACCGACAAAGGCCGATCAATGGAGCTAATATTTTGTTATAATTTCCAAAAAAAAAAATCCAAGTTATATTGTATTTTTTTCAAAATAAATTTACCGAATTGTTCATAGAAAATATGAACAATTTTTAAAAAGTTTGTATTTGTTTTTCAAGTCCAATTTTTTGTGTTTTAAAACATAATCATATCGGAAGCCTATAAATCAAAATTTACGATAAGAATAACTTTTGTTCTAGCTTTTGTCCATGAAAAGTTTGAAAAATGATTCGAAGTAGCAACTTCAAAGCCTAATTTAAATGCACAATGTTGACTCAATTACTATTTGATTTCCTTAGTTTTCCTAAAGCTTAAATTATGAGAAACTTTCAAACTCCAGATCGCATAAGCGTTATCACAAAAAAGTTAAAGTGGTTTCAAGTATTAAGTGATTTTTTAATCTTAAATCTAGTTTTTTTTTTAATTTCACCAATGTTTTCACAGTCAGAAAATCAAAAGAGAATAGATTCAAATGGAATCATATAAAGATTCAGATAATTACAGATAATTTTTATGATTTCAGAAAATTCAAGCCTCCAAGACTTCTGACAAAATTTATCAGACGATTTTAAAATTTTAAGATTTTAAGATTTAAGATTATTAAAAGCAATATTCTTTGTATTGTGTAATTGCTTTTTTTCTGTAACAAGTTTAAAATAATTTTTTAATTTTTTTATAGATTTTGATGAGAATGTTAATTAATCAATTCAATTAATATTATTGAAAGTTAAAATTAAAGAATTAGCACCACTAAAATTCAGAAAAATATTTATTAAGGGGGGCTACCGACCATATATTTTAATATTTGATGGAAATGAACTAGAAAAAACTCCCATGCATTAAGTCCTTCTATTAAACATATCGTGTCTTTTTTTGGTATTGTTGGTATTTCTAGCTAAATTCTAATTTAGAAAACCCCACCATGGACGAGTATTTCGCACGGGCCTGCAGCATTTTAATGATTTTTGGAGGATTACGCTCACGAGTTTGAAAAAGAAGTGAATTTTTACTGACTATCAGTCAGAGATTGCTTTGTGAATGATCAGACGAAATAAGATACAAAGTAAAATGTATGCTGTGATTGAAAAATTATTTCACATTCATGCTAGAATTTCAACAGTTTTGTTTGGGCATCGATAAGGGCTAATACACTTTCTGCTTAAAACACAAACAAAACACAACAAGCAAAAAACATATAAAAATAAATTAAAAGATTATCATCAGAATTCATTTTTAATAGAAACAAATTCGAAATTCAAATTCCAAACCAAATTAAAATATTTGAAAAATCAGAAGAGTGGAAATCATCTTTCAACAAAAATCCAAAAAAATTAGACACATTTATTTCAATACATTTTAACAATTTTCTACCAACTATTATTCTTTGAGAGCAGGAGAATGTTTGTGTTTGTTTAACACTTACTAATCGATGTATCCAAATCTGTCTCAAAAACGGCTGTTTTTTAATTTTTTTTTGCATATTTTCTATAACACTGGAACGAATTACTTCTTTTGTCACACCCCCTCCTCCTCTTCGAAATTTCCAAAAAAAAAACAGGAAAGGGAAACAAAAAAAAATTTGAAGAATTTTATGTAAATTTCGAAAAAAAATATTTATCTCGGGAAGATTACAAGTACAGAAAAACAAATTTTGGAAAATGGGAGTCATTTTATTGAATTTTTTTATTTTTTTATAGGTTTTGTGCAATGAAATAGTATGCAATCTTGTTGTATACAAGCTTTCGTGCAATTTTTTCCAATTTATTTGTTTTTCTCATTATTTTTTACTATCCCTCCTCGCGATGTTCCAACTCAAGTGACAAAAGAAGAATTTGAAATTTGTTCCGGCCTAATTTCTTAATAACCATTCAGAAATAGAAATTGCACAGACAAATTTTCTTTGATCGAATTTTTTTGAATGTTGAATTTAAAATATTCACGCCTTTTCGGAATAAATGCATGAAAAGGTCCAACAAGTTGAATAATATTTATGAACATTTTTGAACAGAAAAGTTTTACTGATTGTTCAAAATTAGAAATTTTTGTAAAAGAAATTTTACAAAAAATCCAAAAGTTTCCTGCAGCAACGCGTTGAAAAAGTCATAAAAAGTTTGAATTTATAAAACTCACTGGACTCGAATCGATGTCGAATCGATGCAATTGACAGCCCGAGTCACAAGTGGTCCTCCATCAGTTTCGGAAACGTCACCGTGGCCCATTGAGAAGATCGAATTTTCAATTGGTTTTGCATTCCCATTCTTTGGCCAGTCACTCGGGAAGCAAAAAAAAAATATTTCTCCTATCCAACCCTGTCAACAAAATTGATATCAATTCAACGCTTACGATTTGTGTGCTTTGGTTGTGAATCTCTCCTTCATGATTTTTTTTTTCAAATTTACAGATTGTTAAGAACAATTTGAAACAGGTTCTAATCAAGAACAAATGTACTATTCCATAGTCAGCAACATTAATTCAAAATGGAAACGAAAATTCTCTTGATACCAATAAAATCTTGATTGAAACGGGCTCTTCTCATTCTGTGCAATTTCAAGTCCACCAAATTGAGATGAATCTTTCCCTCTCCAAAATAAATAAAAAAAAAACAAACCGGAACCATCAAATAACTCTGCCAGAATAACTTCGAAAGCCGGTTCCTTTTTTCCACTGCTGAGCTGACCGATGCTATCGTTAAAGATATTTTCTCCCATTTTCTGCTGCTGCCCAAAAGCTTAAATATGGACAGTTTACAGCACAATAAGAATCATCACTGACCATTTCTTTCGGAAAACCGCGCCGTCCGGTAGATTGTTCCAAAATATAAAAAAGAAGGAAAAAACCATACCGCCAAAAAAATCTGCCAGTAATCTGGTGTTTTTATTTTCGAGTTTGGGTTTTTTTTTACTTCTTTTGGTCAGCCGTTTTGGTATTTTAAGGGATCAAGAAAAAACTGAAGCCGAAAAAAAATGCTCAGACAAAGGTATTTGTCTAGCTTTTTTGGAAGTAAGCCGGCTTGCCGAAACGATTATCTGCGTCGATTTTGAAACGTTTTGGGTCGAGCTTTCGTTTTGGTGCTTTATTATTTGGCGTTCTGGCTTGTTTTATTAAAGAAAATTTCCAAATTATATTACCAGCTAATAAGCAACTCAAACTCAAACTGTGCGACCCAAAGTCCTTTTTGCCTTTGACCTTCCCCATATTTTTCTTTAGTTTTTATTTACCATCACACGATGGGTTCACCCAAAAAACCTCAACAGCAACGAGAGCCAGGACACAAATTGTGTTTACTTTCGGATTCGTTATCGTTTCACATAACATGCTAAATATGCAGGGTGAGTTATTTTGCCCGGAAGAAATCTTCCGGTTTCATTCTATTACAAATTCTCTGCGTACCTTACCTATTTTCATTTTTTATTCGGAACGATTGGGTTGAAAAAGAAAGATAGAAATCCATTTTTTTCATTTTAACATTTTTACATTTTAACATTTTTACATTTTTAAATTTTTATATTTTTACATTTTTACATTTTTACATTTTTAACATTTTTACATTTTTACATTTTTACATTTTTACATTTTTACATTTTTACATTTTTACATTTTTACATTTTTACATTTTTACATTTTTACATTTTTACATTTTTACATTTTTACATTTTTACATTTTTACATTTTTACATTTTTACATTTTTACATTTTTACATTTTTACATTTTTACATTTTTACATTTTTACATTTTTACATTTTTACATTTTTACATTTTTACATTTTTACATTTTTACATTTTTACATTTTTACATTTTTACATTTTTACATTTTTACATTTTTACATTTTTACATTTTTACATTTTTACATTTTTACATTTTTACATTTTTACATTTTTACATTTTTACATTTTTACATTTTTACATTTTTACATTTTTACATTTTTACATTTTTACATTTTTACATTTTTACATTTTTACATTTTTACATTTTTACATTTTTACATTTTTACATTTTTACATTTTTACATTTTTACATTTTTACATTTTTACATTTTTACATTTTTACATTTTTACATTTTTACATTTTTACATTTTTACATTTTTACATTTTTACATTTTTACATTTTTACATTTTTACATTTTTACATTTTTACATTTTTACATTTTTACATTTTTACATTTTTACATTTTTACATTTTTACATTTTTACATTTTTACATTTTTACATTTTTACATTTTTACATTTTTACATTTTTACATTTTTACATTTTTACATTTTTACATTTTTACATTTTTACATTTTTACATTTTTACATTTTTACATTTTTACATTTTTACATTTTTACATTTTTACATTTTTACATTTTTACATTTTTACATTTTTACATTTTTACATTTTTACATTTTTACATTTTTACATTTTTACATTTTTACATTTTTACATTTTTACATTTTTACATTTTTACATTTTTACATTTTTACATTTTTACATTTTTACATTTTTACATTTTTACATTTTTACATTTTTACATTTTTACATTTTTACATTTTTACATTTTTACATTTTTACATTTTTACATTTTTACATTTTTACATTTTTACATTTTTACATTTTTACATTTTTACATTTTTACATTTTTACATTTTTACATTTTTACATTTTTACATTTTTACATTTTTACATTTTTACATTTTTACATTTTTACATTTTTACATTTTTACATTTTTACATTTTTACATTTTTACATTTTTACATTTTTACATTTTTACATTTTTACATTTTTACATTTTTACATTTTTACATTTTTACATTTTTACATTTTTACATTTTTACATTTTTACATTTTTACATTTTTACATTTTTACATTTTTACATTTTTACATTTTTACATTTTTACATTTTTACATTTTTACATTTTTACATTTTTACATTTTTACATTTTTACATTTTTACATTTTTACATTTTTACATTTTTACATTTTTACATTTTTACATTTTTACATTTTTACATTTTTACATTTTTACATTTTTACATTTTTACATTTTTACATTTTTACATTTTTACATTTTTACATTTTTACATTTTTACATTTTTACATTTTTACATTTTTACATTTTTACATTTTTACATTTTTACATTTTTACATTTTTACATTTTTACATTTTTACATTTTTACATTTTTACATTTTTACATTTTTACATTTTTACATTTTTACATTTTTACATTTTTACATTTTTACATTTTTACATTTTTACATTTTTACATTTTTACATTTTTACATTTTTACATTTTTACATTTTTACATTTTTACATTTTTACATTTTAACATTTTAACATTTTAACATTTTTACAATTTTACATTTTTACATTTTTGCATTTTTACATTTTTACATTTTTACATTTTTACATTTTTTCATTTTTACATTTTTACATTCTTACATTTTTACATTTTTACAATTTAGCAAATTTAACAAATTTTACAAATTTTACAAATTTTACAAATTTTACAAATTTTACAAATTTTACAAATTTTACAAATTTTTCAAATTTTACAAATTTTACAGATTTTACAAATTTTACAAATTTTACAAATTTTACAAATTTTACAAATTTTACAAATTTTACAAATTTTACAAATTTTACAAATTTTACAAATTTTACAAATTTTACAAATTTTACAAATTTTACAAATTTTACAAATTTTACAAATTTTACAAATTTTACAAATTTTACAAATTTTACAAATTTTACAAATTTTTACAAATTTTACAAATTTTACATATTCCAAAAATTTTACAAATTTTACAAATTTCCAAATTTTACAAATTTCCAAATTTTACAAATTTAACAAATTTATTTTTTTTTTAATATTTTACAAATTTTACAAATTTTACAAATCTATATATATATAAAAATGAATGTTTGTCTGTCTGTCTGTTCCCTATAGACTCGGAAACTACTGAACCGATCATCGTCAAAATTGGCATCTGAGGGTTTTTGAGGCCGGGGATGGTTTCTGTAATAGTCAAAACTCCATCCGACTTAAGGGAGGGGGGGCTTCCATACAAAATTTGTTGTTTTTCGGAACAAATTAAAGTCATGACATCCATTTTCTCGAGATTTTTTCTTCCTTTGGGCGGTTTGTTTTTCGTCTCCAAGGTCGAGGCGTCGAGCCAACGTCGCAAAAGGATAGTAACGATGGCATAGCATACTGGTCAGTGGGAATTTTTTGGCGCGTATTTCTCAACCAAGCATATTTTCTTTGAGGGGTTTGTTTTTCGTCTCCATGGGCGAGCAAACGTCGTCGCAAGAGGATAGTAACCAAAGCACACTGTTCATTGATTGCTGGAAAATTTAACAATAAGGCGCCTGTTTCTCAAACACGTGGGGGCGATATGCAACCTAGATGTGTTTTTTTCTTGCTTATTTGATTTGTACACAGCACGTGGTAATAAATGACGCCTAGATATGATACGGATTGGTATTTTATCAATCGAATCAAAACCAACTGAAAGATTTGCAAAAATACTTCCATATTTAGTTCGTGTTAATGTAGGTAGCATTCGACTTTTCATTCAAGGAACATTAGAACATGTTCAAACATTCAACCTTTTCTGTTAAAAAAAATTAAAAATTATGTTTTCTTCTAGAAATTGTTACTTCGGCCCAAATACACAACTGAACGTATTTAGAAATGAAAATGGGAGCTTTTTATTTTAAATAATTCTGAAATAACCATCGTACTATTTGCTTACATACCAATTCAAGTACGTACTTAACATGAAAAGTGTTTTTGTGTTACATGGCTGCAAAATAGAGACTTTTGATCCGCTTCGTTTTTGAAAAGCGAGACTTTAGAACTGATATTCAACTGGACGCAAAATTTTTAAGAGAAATTTTTAGTATACCCTTGAAGTGTTAAAAACAATGTTCCCTTCTGTCAACTTACACGGTGGGGCAAGAGCAAACGTCGAACTTTTGAGAAATTCATTTTCAAAATGATTCAATATGTTGGAAAATCAGAAGGGGTATTCCGGATGCTAAAACTGAAGCGGATATTGAAAATTCTCAAATTTCTTTGTAAATGAAGGTCATTCCCTTTGAACAGCATTCGTTAAAAGTTGAGTAACAAACATTAATTTATATTGCAGGGATACTGCAGATATATCAGTGAAACTTGATAGAACAAAAAGTAGGAATTCGTATTAAATCAATTTTAAAGCCATTACTCTGACGCATCTGTAAATAAGCTTTGCATTGACACTTGCCCCAATATACGGGACAAATGTTAACTTAGAAATTTGTTTTTGCCAACATTTTTGAATATTTGACTTTCAAAGAGAAAATAAAAAAACGCTGAGAACTTATTTAGTGATGCAACTGATATTTTTTTAAATATTTATATTTTTACCGTAGTAAATTAATTAAAAAAAAGAAATTTGCACTGTATTTAATACATAACTAATTTAATATATTTTTCATTACCATGATAAGTGCTGTTTGGGTATCGAGCCAGTTTAATTTGCCTACCTTCTTCAAGCAGTGGGGGACAAAATTGAAAAAGAAAGGAGAGCTCCCATGTAAATTTAAGATAAAGAGCTTTTCAAAGAAAGGACCATATTTAAAAAGGTTTTTGTGGGTACAGAGTAAAAATTTCAGATCTTGAAAAACGAGTTTAGAGATCAAGTTTCAGTAAATAATATATACCATCTTTGAATTGTAATTCAGAACTGCAGCTGCAGCTCTCCTTTCAAAGTTGTTGGTTCTGAAGTATGATGAGTGTTCCGACGCAGTCACAACGCAGCGATTCGACACCGACACAAGAATGAAGAACATACATTTTGATGAAAAAGTGAAATTTAATCGAACACGAATGTCAAGTGTATTAGTTCTAAGGGAACAAATGAAATGTAAATATTTAACACAAAACATTAATTTCACCTTACACTATTTCACACAACATACCACACAAAGCGAAAATGAATTACCAACACTGAACACTAACACATAGATATAAGAAGTGAGAAACATCTGACGAGAAAGTGATACGTGAACTCAAACGCGCTAGAATTTAAGTGACATGTATTTATTATGCTTCAATAAAAATCACTTTTCAAACCATACTCGCGTGCATCGGACGTTGTTTGCCACCCGAAATTTCGCTGCGCTCTCGGCCTATAGTTTGCTCCGCCATCGCTGGTCAATTCGATGACCTATTGTTGCTGCTTATTTCGGATTCTTCGACGCCGTTTGGGACCCAATTCGTGGGACATTAACAACGGAATCCTTCGTCCGTACAATGAGGTTTGATTTAAAAAAATGCTCTCTAAAATCTAAATTTGAATAAATTTTTACAAATTACATTTATTTCCGGAAGGTGTAGCAAAGCACAACGGGTCAGCTAGTGTTACATATTGTTCTCACACCCAGTGTTTGGTTTATCATTCGCCAACATCCTTGCTGGTTGATTGTTAACATCCTGCTTTGCCTCGCGATAGGATATGGGATGCCGGTTTGGCATGTAATCTTATACCGATATTTCCACTTCCAAGAGAGTTCATTATTGGAATAGATTCTGATTTGTGGGTGTAGGCATTTCAATGTCATATTTGAATTCTTTCTGACGGATATTTATTTGAATTCTTAGTTTTGATGATTAAATCTAAAATCTTTTCCTTTTTTTTTTAATTTTAAGGTGTTTTTTTTTATTTCCCTTCAAAAAAAAACTCCCTTAAATTAAATTTGGAGATATGCCAGCTGTAACATTGTTCTTCCAATCGCAAACCACTCTCTATAAGCGCGCTACAAGTGTCATCGATGCTGGCAGCTGGCCTATCTTTGCTTCTAGGAATAATCCACCTGCTCGAAAATTTGCACATCACGCTACGATGACTTAGGGAGCTCTGCTGAGGGAAGTCCCGATAGAAATGTCAGGAAATAATGATATAGCTACACGTTTCCATCAACAACGAAAACGTATGCATCTCTTCGTATGCAAAACGAGAGTGCACTTGGTGGAAATATGCCCAGCCCACAATCCGCCCCTTCGAAGTCATGATAGGTGGTGCATGTTCGTCTAGCAGTCAGTAAGTCAGTAACTCAGTCAGTCAGTCAGTCAGTCAGTCAGTTAGTCTGTCACTTCCGAGACTCTGCACCTCTTGGTTTGTCGTTAGTATGAAAAAATAAATACTACACGTAGATGGTGTTGAACGAGGTACATATGTTTCTGGTTCAAGAGCATTTCGAATCCCTCTTCAGATCCACCTGCCTGACAAGAGATTGTAATTTGTAGAAATGTGTGTTGAAACATGCCACTGTTTGGATAAAAGAGAATGGAAAGCATTCCTGCTATTTTTTATTCTGGACAAAATGTGCAAGTAACTGGATGGCTACTTTCTAAGCGACACGAATTAACTTTTCACAAGTCATAGTTAGTTTTTACTTAGAAACTTCCATGATTTGTTTTTACATGATTCAATTACAATGTGTGTGAGTGGCTATTTGAATGTGAGTGGATTACTTCAAGTAATGATAGTCCTAATAAGGCATTCATAAATCTTTTTTAATACTTTCAAATCTTTTCTTCATTATTACCATTGAATACCTTACAAAACCAAAGAGATTAGCCATACATGGATTGGCACGAGTTTTTCACTTATCCCGGTTTGCTCTTATAGAGCTTCTGGAATAGTCCGTTTTATTTAAATCCAGTTAGAGAATCTTTTGAAAATGTAATGGAGGTAATATATGTAACAAAATATTCTTAAACCCACATGTATAAAACAATGATATTCGTATAACACTCAATACAATTCTATAATCATTTGTTCTAATGTTAGCAATCTACTTAAACATAAAGAAAATGCACCAAATATTTCAAACGAATGGGAAAAATGTAAGAGAATTTGTACATACGACCGCAAGATTAACGTAGAATTTCGACCACTTGTCTCTGTCAATATACTGTTTGAAATAAATTTGTATATTCGATTAAAGTCAGAGAAATTTTTTTAATGCAGTATTTTCAATTTTCAATTTTCAGTAATCATTTCATTTTAACCTGGTGGTTGGGCTACACAACTTTTTCAACTTTTCTTCTTCAACTTGGTTACTTCGCTACACTTCAAAAAACGTTTTAAATTTAAGAAGTATTAAGCCATTCTAATCCTTCTTGAATTTGATTTTGTTTTTTGAATTGTAATTGTGTGCGAAGTAACCAAGTTAAAGATATACGGTTGAAAATTTGGGTAGCACAACCACGAGGTTATTTAAAGTGGAATGAATACTGAAATCGGGACCATTCCCGATTAACCCTGATCTTAACATCATCTTAACTCTTACCCGAAAAAAACATTGAGATCTCCCTGATCCAGATCTGGAACCTATTTTTGATCTCAATCTTCGTACTGATCATGATCCTGATTCTACACCCCGATCCTAATTTTCGATTAAGATTATGATGTATCTTTATCAACGACCTTGGATCACGATTACGAATTCTTGACCCCAGACTCTGTGCTGGATTCTGGACCCAGGACATTGTCCGGGATCCTGATTTTAAATCTTGATTCTCAATCCTGATTCTGAACCCTAAGAGCAAGTTCACTGGTGTTGGGGGAAAGTGGTAGAAATGTTGACACTTGTAGCATATTTTTAAAATTTTACCATTCAAAAATGTTTTGGGCGTTGTATTTTTACAGCACTGTTTCTATTCCAGCTTTATGTTTTAGAAATATTACTATTTTTGCATCACAGCATGCGAGAATACAACACGTGTAGTAATAACTCTTGAAAGCCACAGATCTTGAAATGTTTTCGCATGGCATAGTTTTCAAAATGTGTCAAAATTTCTACCATTTTTTCCCAACACCAGTGAACTTGCTCTAATCGCGGATCCTGATGATTTTCCTAGAACATAGGTGGCAAAGGTTTTCACCAAAATTACCTTATTTTGAAACTGATTTTTTTTTTTAATTTTACATCAGTCTGAGGGCTCTTTATGTGCATTGTAAGAGAAAAAAATAAAAATTCGGGATTAACAGTCGAAATTAATTTGTCTCGCGGGCCATTTTATTGAAAAAAAAAATCAGTCTCTGCTGTCTGCTAGCTTCAAAATAAGGCAATTTTGGTGAAAATCGTGGCCAGCCTTGACCTAGACCCTGATCTCGAAATTTGATCCTGATCCCGATTCCGAATCCTGATCCTGATCTCGGATTCTGGATTTGGCCTTCGTTGGAAAATTGCTGCTCGGAAGCATTGATGCACCAAACATTCTTGAGAATATTGACTTCAACGTGATGCCTAGACAACTAAGAAGTCGTGAATTCCTTCAGCTTGGTTTTCATCGTACACTTTACGGCCAGAACGAGCCTATCCGTGCAATGTGTGTAGTGTTTAATGATAAATTTAGCGAATTTGATTTTAATATGACCCCGGATCTGTTTGTGAACCGCTTACGAGCTTCAATGTTAAGATGATATCGTTTTATTGTAGTACTTTTGTCGTTACTTTTATTTTATGATCCACTATATTTAATGTGTTATGTAACATCTCTAAAACTAGTTTTAAATATCCTGACAAACTATTGTATCGTTCATGTATTGTATTTGCTACATTCATCGATGGGTTTTTATGCCTTTTGCTTTTCCCATCCCATCCATTTAGACTTATCGTTCGATGGATTAAATAAATAAATTAATCAAACAGATCTTGATCCTAAATCTTGAATTCTGTTCTTGGAACATGATTCCTGATCTGATCCAGAATTCAGATTTGAAATCCTAATCGCGGATCCATCCGTCTAAAGTGGGAGCGAAAATCAAGATCTTCCTCTTCCGATGTCTGATCCTGGACCCTGACCCTGATTCGAATCCTGATCCTCAATCCTTATTTGAATCATCACTTTAGTAATGGTTTAAAAAACATCCTCAAATTGGTCAAAATTCGCTCTGAAAATCTTAAATACCCGGAAATGAGTTAAGTTAGTTGACTTGTAGTTTTAGGTTAATTTTTTCTTTAAATTTTTCATTAGGGATGATCCCTGAGGTGACTCGATAGCTAGCTTGGCTATATCTCGAAACCGGAATGTCTTACAAAGATCAAATGTTCTAGAAAAATACGCCAAATTGAAAAAAAAACAACACAGCTTATATCTCCAAAAGCTTAATTTTGTTTTGAGATCCTGCGCTGTGTTTGAGAAGTTGTGACTTGAAGATCTTTTTTATCACTTTAAATGTTTCCCACATGGAAAAATTATATTAAAAATGTATATTCCAATATATCAATCGTGAGTTCAAATATGAACTGAATAATGTCATATTTTCAAAGCAAATACTTTCAATGTTTTAAACAAATAGTTTTACTAAATGTAAGTTATGGGTTAAATTAATCCCTAAATATAGTCCAAAAAGATACATTTTTCGTTTGAATATGACTTGATCATTCCCTAGCACAAAATTCTATAAATTAATCCAATAACTAATATTTATCCAATAATACCTGATGAAAATGACTCGAAAAAGTGATTTTGCTGCAATGACTATAGCGTAGTAGACAAACTTTTAGAATAATTTTGGTCTGACACAAATAAACTTTAAAATAAGAACTTATATAGTCAAAAAAAAGTTTATTTTTTTATTTCACTAGATTTTTGCAAATATCAAGTCACCCTGTGAAAGGAACCAAGTCTCCTTTAACTTACAGAATGCACTAAGGTCTTTTTTACGCGGTTTGTAGCCATGGATATGATTCTTCTACACGGCTCTCGCGAATCAACACGTTTTTGAGCGAAAATATTCTAAGCCCTACGTTAACGACGGAATTCATATCGCGTAAAAAAGCATTGGTGTATCTATCACATTTTTTTTTGTTTCACGGAAATTCTTCTAATTCATGTTCCGTTCTAACTTTTGGAGCATATAAACAAGAAAAAAACACGCTATCAGAAAATGCAAACGATGCACACAGGAATATACAGAACTAAAAGTTGGCCATAATCGTGTTTTTATGTTTATACTCAGTCATACGTTTGAATATCTTGAAATAAAACTACTAAAATATTATTGAAGTTTATAAAAATAATTTATAACTAATTCAATTACCTAGCAGTGATTTTTAAGCTTCCTGATAAAAAAAACTCGATAGCAATATTCAATTCGCTTGATATCTATATATATAAAAATGAATGTTTGTCTGTCTGTCTGTTCCCTATAGACTCGGAAACTACTGAACCGATCATCGTCAAAACTGGCATCTGAGGGTTTTTGAGGCCGGGGATGGTTTCTGTAATAGTCAAAACTCCATCCGACTTAAGGAAGGAGAGGCTTTCATACAAAATGTGTAGTTTTTCGAAACAAATTAAAGTCATGACATCCAATTTCTTGAGATTTTTTTTCCTTTTGGCGGTTTGTTTTTCGTCTCTATGGTCGAGGCGTCGCAAAAGGAAAGTAACCCAGGCATAGCATACTGATCAGTAGGAATATTTTGGCGCGTTTTTCTCAACCTGGGGTTTGTTTTTCGTCTCCATGGGCGAGCAAACGTCGTCGCAAGAGGATAGTAACCAAAGCACACTGTTCATTGATTGCTGGAAAATTTAACAATAAGGCGCCTGTTTCTCAAACACGTGGGACGATATGCAACCTAGATGTGTTTTTTTCTTGCTTATTTGATTTGTACACAGCACGTGATAATAAATGACGCCTAGATGTGACACGGATTGGTATTTTATCAATCGAATCAAAACCAATTGAAAGATTTGCAAAAAATACTTCCATATTTAGTTCGTGTTAATGTAGGTAGCATTCGACTTTTCATTCAAGGAACATTAGAACATGATCAAACGTTCAACTTTTTCTGTTGAAAAAATTAAAAATTATGTTTTCTTCTAGAAATTGTTACTTCGGCCCAAATACACAACTGAAACGAATTAAGAAATGAAAATGGGAGCTTTTTATTTTGAATAATTCTGAAAAAAAACCAGCGTACTTTTTGCTTACATACCAATTCAAGTACGTACTTAACATGAAAACTGTTTTTGTGTTACATGGCTGCATAAAAGAGACTTTTGATCCGCTTCGTTTTTGAAAAGAGAGACTTTAGAACTGATATTCAACTGGACGCAAAATTTTTAAGAGAAATTTTTAGTTTACCCTTAAAGTGTTAAAAACAATATTCCCTTCTGTCAACTTACACGGTGGGGCAAGGACAAACGTCGAACTTTTAAGAAATTCATCTTCAAAATGATTCAATATGTTGAAAAGACCAGAAGGGGTATTCCGAATGTTGAAACTGCAGCGGATATTGAAAATTCTTAAATGTCTTTGTTCCCTTTGAACAGCATTCGATTTTAAAGCCATTACTCTGACGCATCTGTAAATAAGCTTTGCATTGACACTTGCCCCAATATACGGGACAAATGTAAACTTAGAAATTTGTTTTTGCCTACATTTTTGAATATTTGGCTTTCAAAGAGAAAATAAAAAAAAAACGCTGAGAACTTATTTAGTGATGCAACTGATATTTTTTTAAATATTTATATGTTTATCGTAGTAAATTTATTTAAAAAAAAGAAATTTGCACTGTATTTGATATATAACTAATTTATTTTTTTTTTTCATTACCATGATAAGCGCTGTTTGGGTATCGAGCCGGTTAAATTTGCCTACCTTCTTCAAGCAGTGGGGGACAAAATTGAAGAATATGGGAGAGCTCCCATGTAAATTTAAGATAAAGAGCTTTTCAAAGAAAGGACCATATTAAAAAAGGTTTTTTTGGGTACAGAGTACAAATTTCAGATCTTGAAAAACGAGTTTAGAGATCAAGTTTCAGTAAATAATAGATACCATCTTTGAATTGCAATTCAGAACTGCAGCTGCAGCTCTCATTTCAAAGTTGTTGGTTCTGAAGTATGATGAGGTTTGATTTAAAAAAATGCTCTCTAAATCTAAATTTGAATATTTTTTTACAAATTACATTTATTTCCGGAAGGTGTAGCAAAGCACAACGGGTCAGCTAGTTTAAAATATTATTTTCCACCTTGAATTATATGAATATCATTAATCTATTCTATTGAAAATCCTCTCATTTTCTTACATTCTAAGTGTACTAATTTATTCACAAATTTGCACCAAAAATTTGTTGTAATTTTTTTTATGTAATGTGCTTCAAAAAGATTCTGCAATTCAGCCAGGTGTCTCAGAAACTATTTTGGATATTTTCGAAACATGCGTGTATCCCGCTTCTCTTAGTTCATTTGTGCTGCATAGCTAAAAACATCGATTGGCACGATTTCATGAAGCTCCTGTTTCTAAACATATTTTTTCGTCTATCTGGAGCACATCGTGAAATTTCAATAAATCTGTTCTTTAAAAATATAAGTTTTGCTTGCGCTCTATAGATATCTTTAGAGTTTTCTCTTGGATTTTTAGTTACTAAATTTGAAAAAAAAAATTGTTTCAAAAATTAAAAAAAAACAGTGACTTTTAAAGATGTTCCACGAGATTAACATTTATGAAACTGTATCGTTTCTTAGAAAAATTATTTACAATGTTACTTTGATTTATCGGCCTAGCGGTGAAAAGTGATGTCCTTTTTAGTAGGGACATCTAAAGATTATGAAATTTTTTTTTATATAGATGGATAGAAGGTTAGAAGAAATGAAAGATGGTGAAAATTAAATAACTTTGGCCAAAAAGAAATAAAAAAAACACGACATCATAGCATCGGTGGTTGGTCACTATCAGACTATCGACCGTACCGTTTCGCATGCAAACCCCGCATGTAACGAATGCGAAGATAACAAACTGAGAAGACTTAAACATCGATAGATGCGTTTCTGAGTTAAAGGGAGCTTATCTGAGCGATCACATACCATCTTTTTGTTCGTCCGCACTACAAGTTCTCGCTTGTGGGGCGGACCACGCTAAGCCTACTAATGTGTGGTGGTAGATGCAACTCTATCTGTATCTACCACTTCATAGTAGTAGGCTCGTGAGGAACAAAAATTTGGTATGTGATGGTAATGCTTCTAGACAAATTCTACCCGCTCATTTTCACCATCTTTCATTTCTTCTAACCTTCTATCCATCTATATAAAAAAAAAATTTCATAATCTTTAGATGTCCCTACTAAAAAGGACATCACTTTTCACCGCTAGGCCGATAAATCAAAGTAACAAACAAAAATTACGGTGGTTAATCTCTTCATAAAATTATTTACAATAAACATGGAAAAACAATTTTAAACTATTATTTGATAAACTTATATTTTCTAGGGCAATTGATTAAAATAAACATGGCGCAATGAAAGGATTTTGCAAAAAAAAAAAAAGAGATATATTTTTCAGCTTCAACATTGAAAAAATCACGAGTGCGGAAGTATATTCTTCATGAAGTTATGAATTTGTACATGATGTAAAATCTGTTACTGGGACTTGCTGAGAACATAAACAAAAACACTTATTTAACAAAAAAAAAACTTCGAAAATTGCAGGCAAAATAAACGGTTTTTAAAAGCTCCATATAAAGTAAGCTTGCCAGATTGCCCGGTTTTATCCGGGTTTGCCCGGATATTTGATGCAAAATTTCGAGAAAGTCCGGTCCGGCCCGGTTGCCCGAATATCGTGAAAAAAGTCCGGATATTGCCCGGATTTTTTCACAATTTTCACAAAGAAACCAAAAAAAAATCAAAGTTTTTGAGTAAGTTTCAGCAAAATCGATTAACGGTATGGAAATTTTCAACGGTTGTTTCAAATAATTTCGCTGATTTACTTTTATAAACCTTTAAATATTTAAATGTTCCTAAAAGTTTTCGGAGTTCTGCGATTACATTAATAAAACATTTATTTCATTTTTTTGCATTTTTTCTTTGCTTTTATATATAATAACATCTAAATTTTGCCCGGTATTTGCCTGGTTTTTGGATTTGAAAAATTGAAATCCATGCCCGGATTTTGCCATGTTTTTCGAAAAAATGCCCGGAATTGCTAGGCCCGGATGGGAGTGGAAAAAATTCTGGCAACCTTAATAGTAATAAGTAATCTGAAGTATCTAAGTATCTGAATCACTTTTTTGCAACTGCTTATCCTCAAATAAAACATTCTAACATTTATTTAAATTCTCCATTCCAAAATTTGAGGTTAAGTCAGTTTTTAAGCCTGCAATCACATATTTAACAGTGACGGAATTTACGGTGTGTTGTAAATTTTCAGTGGATAAGAACATAAAAGTTCCGATAGCTGCTGTTGTTTGTAAAAAATAAATAAATATAGAAAACCTGACTGGTATGTATTCATATGTATTCAATAAGCGAATATACATAAATATCATTGTAATGGTTAATTTTTAAATTTTGGCTTTTGGCCAGGTTTATGGGTGAAGTCCTCCTGTGTGCGATGGCAAATTTGGTAAATTTTTCTAAAAAGATATGATGAAAATAAGAAAATGGCATCAAGAATCCCTATTCACCCCTATGGATATTAGGATGACAGCCAAAGGGTCAATTGTTAGAAAATTGTTTGATTTTATGGATTGCAAAAAAATTCATGGCCAAAACTTCCAAAATTCTGTTCAACAAAAAATTGATACTTCGATTGGATTTCCGGTCTTGACTTTTGTCGAAGACCTTTAAAGTCCTGATAATTTTATAAATTACTTATTAAGGATTTTTTACAATAGGGTTAAGAAAGAACAAAAACATTTTTGCTTGAATTGAATTTTTAAACTATTTTCAAGAACAATAATTAGGTTTCAACCAAACATTTAGCAAGGGTACAACAAAATATTTAAATAACTGGATTTGAGTATTTTTTTCAAATTAGGATCTTGTGAGTGTCCTAATTAACTGAGAAAAAGCTAAGCTCTCAAATTAGAGGATTTCTGTAAACCTCCAGTTAAAATCACTTCACGCAAGGCCGTGCGAAGGGGGGGGAGGTTTAGGGGTTTAAAATGGAGATTTTTCCAAAAAAATGTCACTGTAGTATCGGGAAATAACGTGACCTTAAAATGTGTCTAAAAATAACTGTTAACAAGCTTGTCAGAAATTTGGCACATTCATTGTGATTTGTTTAGAAGTTTTTGATTTATTTTATCAGTAATTTTTTTTTGGATTTAAATTGGATTTAGTGGATTTAGTGTGATAATGTGCATTTTTGGTATTGTTCTTATTTTTAGCAAAATGAGAATTTCAAACCCAGTTTTTGCAGTTCATCACTGAACTAAATCAAATGGTATTTAATTTTTTTTATTAAAACAGGTAATACATTGAAACTTTTTCAACCAACTATTCAAACTTATTTTGATATCCTTTGATACTACAACTTCAATCTACTAATCGTAAGTTTTACACATGCGATAAATTTTTTTAAAATGATTTATGTATTTTGTATATCAGGGAGTTGAAAAAAAAAATCATCTAATAAGTTCATTGTACATACATATATGTAATTTAATTAAATGAAAATAAGACAATTGTTGTTAGAAGGAAATTTTAAGACAACTACCAATAAGCTAATTATCCTGAGAGGGCTTGTGATATAGCTTTGCTGACTGAGTTAGAGCCCAGGAGTAAACATCGATCACAGTTTTACCGGATAATTTTTTCAATAACGATCCGCCAACTGCATCGTTGATACATATAAGTCGCGAATGACACAAAGATGTTAAAACGACTATAATTGAAACAAAAAAAAATTTTGCTGAGCTTTTTTTATATCAGCGCATGGCAATAAAACGATAATTTAATTATTCTCATTTTGGAAATTTAACGTTCGAAAAAGAAAATATTTGAGATAATTTTTTTGATAACAATTTCTGTGAATTTAAAATTTCGATATTTTTTTTTATTATTCTGATTTTTTTCCTTAATTAAGATATTGTTTTTCTTGATAAATTCTGAAACCCCTTCTTCATTGTGAATAGTGGTTCCTTGGTTTTTAAGATTATTTAACCTTCTACAACCCAAACACGCATTCAGACTTGATTCACTTAAATTGGCGTAACGCTTAATCCAATTTTTTCATTTACTTTTTGCGCACAACTTTTCAAAACACGCCCATCTAACAGTCCATACTAGTGCTAACATTTTGACAAACAGTTGTCAAAAATAACAGCTAAATATTTAAAAAAAAATTGGCTATAGACAGTTAGTTCTAAAATTTTGCAATTTTTGAGATAAAATATCAAAAAATTTTCATCATATATGAAGTTTTTCGCAGAAAAAAAGACATTTGTAAATCATAAAACTAAGCTAATGTGATTTTTTTTTTTGCGAAAAAATTGAGTTGATCCAAACGATTGAAATAAATTTTAACTCTCCGTTTCAAATAGTGAGAAATTTGTAAGAACGAATGTATGAATAATGTGAAAATTGTTGTTTTATTTCTTGAAGGACATATTATTCCCATTTTTTTTAAACGATTAAAAGAAATAATTTAAAAATATTGAAATGAAGGGTCAATTTATGAAAGCACAAGCCAATAAAATTCACATTTTTACGGTTAGCAAAAAAAATTAGAAGCTCACATGAATTGTTTTGAGAGTGCTGATTCAAAATATGCATTTAATTTCAGTATATCGGCTTTCATTTCTGAGAGTCAGGTTCATTATTTGAAAATAGGTTAAAAATTCATTTAATAAATTTGTGTAAAAATGAGAAATGTTACAAAAGTATTGAAAATAAAAGATTCGTATCTGAAATCATCTTTCTCGATGACTGCGAATAATTTTGACTTATTTTAAAAGTAAATCAAGTTTTCTTTTCGATTTGGTTTAGTTTTATGAAAATTTAGAAAATTACGAAATAAAGGAAAAAATTAATTTAGAAAATCTTAGATATTTTGAAGGCAAAATTTGAGCTTGCTTAACTTATTAACTCAGTAAATGGAGTAATGGTGACCTTCAAATTGATCATCCATCAGAAAATTTTCCCATTGCTCCGAGTTACTGTTTACAGTTTGCTGAATATTTCCTTTAAAAATCCTCTCACAAAAAGCTCCCATCATTCATGGACCCGTTGCTGTTGGTTGCCTGCAGAGCATTAATTACATTAAGTTTATGCAAGAAACCATCCAGAGAGAAGTGAAGAACCCCCTACTATTTAGATAGCTGCGGTCAGCCAGCAATTCATTTTCTTGCACCCTGCTCTCGCTCCGGCTGGAGTGGAACTTTAACGAACCGTTAAAATGAACGTCAAATGAGGTTTTTCACACCCTGCCCGAGCTCAATCTGCTGGTGCCCATTCTCATCCATCCGATCCTCAACCCCCGGACAAGTAAGAAGTACATGGGGATCTGATAGACATCACAAAATTGGAAAGAAGCTGCTGAGCTAGAACTGAGCAATGGGAAGCAAGTTCGCCAATTTTCTCTGGGCTCCCCGGGGAGCCGAAAAAGTGAATGGATGCGAAATGAAAAACGTTCTCTGCCGAATGAAGAACGGACGAATGAAATTGGTGGCGAATTTTCACCCCGTTCTTGGGTCGAAAACTTGACGAAATTCACGTACTTTTTTTTTTTTTTGAGAGCATCGAGAAAAACGTGATCCCGATAAATTTGTTGTTTCATTGGATTCAAAAATTTTTTCAAAAAAAATTGATAAATTTATACTTGCCCGAACTTTCTCGGTGTAGACTTTAACCTTAGAAACTTTAAAATCATGACAAGGCTCGAATTGCCCATAAAACCCAAAACAACAAGAGCACAAAAAACACCCACGCTATCCAGAATCTCACGAAGAAAATCTGCAGTACGATTACCGGTAAATTGCAGCGCGGCCCGACGATCGTTGCAGCATGAAATGAGAAATGACTTCCGGAATTTCCCCCGGAACCGGGGTGGATGTAGGCACCCACGACGTCTTTTAAGAACCTTCCAAGTGTGCATGTTTTCGACATTATGACTAATTCTCTGTTATTTTGCATTTTTCTTACATCACTTTTAACGACCAAAAAACCAAAACAAAAAAACGCCAGGCGCCGAGCCCAGCAGCTGAAGGTGGCCAAACAGCGGGAAAAAGAATGGCTCAAGGCCCAGAGAAGTAAGGAACGGATGGGCCAAGCGCACCTGGTCAGCAACAAACGGCACATCACGTTCGAGGACAGCGTCGTGCTGCTGGAGGCCGCCGCCCGGAATGACATTACCGAGGTGAGTTTCCGTTATCGAAATTTTCACATATGAATGTATCAGCTTTGTGTTTATAGGTTTCTTTACTCTAGGTTTTTTATGAGTGACTATTGGGTTGGAAAACCTGTAATTTTGCTTTCATTTCGATTAATGTAAAGCCCATATATAATTTTTTTTTATAGAGCGTTTGTTTGTCAATTAGCTTATAAGTACTGTTTACAAATAAAATCTAATTACTTTCTATCAATTCTTCCACAATTCCCATCGACGTAACTTAAATATAAACTGATTAATTTTCAAATTTTTGTGCGGTCAGGATTCAAAATTCAATTTTGTTCAAATAAACTCTTACATGTCTGTTTCCATTCTCATAGTAAAGCCAATTTTTTAAACTCATAAAATTCGATTATACAAATTTTAATTTTTACATTTTTTCTTTTTTTCGGAAATGTACCACATTGTGGGATTCTATACTAAAATTTAATTGCTACGATGCTTTACACGGATTTCGCGCCAACTCAACACAGCATCTGGAATGACCCTTTCAGAATTGAATGAAATTTTGTATGTGTACTGTTCTCACGTAGTAAAGGCACTTGGCATACTTTAGAGTGGCCACAGAACCGAGAAAACTGGGAATTGAAAATCGCACCGGGAAAACCGGGAAAAAACCGGGAATTTAGTCCCAAAACCGGGAAAATTTACAAAAGAAAACTGAAACCCAAAATTCAAAATCATAATTTAAATTTTCAAGTTGGAACTCGACAGTTCAAAAAATGTGTTAAAAGAATAACATAAGTTTTGATCCCTCTTCAATTACCTGTAAATTGGAAAAAAAATTCACTAATTCTACTGGAACCTAGAGTTCAAAAGTGCCTAAAAATGAGATAAGAAGTTCAGAAAGTCTCTTAAAATTTGTAAGTATTGCACATCATTAAAATTATTTAAAAAAACTATCAATCATATAAAAACAAGCTAATTAAAGTTCAATTTTGAATCCAGAACTCTTTGTTGCAAATTTGGCAATGTAAAAAGATGCTAATAGGAATTATAATTTTCCGATGAGAGCGTTTAATTCGAGAGTCAAACACAAGACAATCATCTTTACGCACGATCTGGTGTGATTTTTAACCTAATAATAATAAATCTGAAATCGCTGAAAATTTGCTGAGTTAAAGAAGAAACCATCTCCAATCAAAAATACTGTTTGAAAAAAAATCCATCACGGAGTCCAGATTTTTTCTTTAAATTGTGCTTCCAAAATTAACTTTTTTCGATAACTGGTAATAATTTATCCAGAAAAATACTTATTACAATTTTTAAAAGCTTAAACATGTTAAGATTCCTTTTGAAAATTTGCGAATAATTTGAAACCTTACCGTGACAAAAATTGAAAAAAAAAATTTGAAAATTCCAGTGAAAATTGTTTCTTCTGTATTTATGTCGATAGAAGACACTATATAAATTCTCTGTAAAATGATTAATAAAATATTCAGTTTTTTTTTTCTGTTAGCTCTAGTTTTTGATATGCAAGGGTTAACTTTTGATTTTTTTAAGCAATTAAGAAAATTTCTAAGATACTCAAATCGAAGGTTTCAGAGAGTTGTCAGTTCATTAGTTATCAGCGATTGATTTTACTCAAAACATAGTAATTTTAAAATTTCAAAATCCAGTATCACCAGATCCTGATTTGACAGAATCTGACATGATTGGAATTCAAGACGGCAAAATCAATTTGTGAAACCAAGGTTTTACAGATTTGAATCTTCATTTTATAACTATTTAAGTTTATAGTTTCAGAAAATTTTGCGCACACTGTTGAGCCTATTTGATTTTCAAAACATTATTTGTCCACTTTTCAATTTGATTTTTGCATAAATCCTTAAAGTTTGTCTTAGCTAGCATGTGTTTCCAGAAATTTTTTAGATTTTTCTTCTGATTCAAAGATTATTTCCAAGCAAACATTGCAAAATATGTTATAACTCTATCATTAATTTTTTCATAATTTTAACCCAAAAAACTGACTCAAAATAAAAATATGTGTTAAAAAATAGACTTTCACTTTTTTCACTAATTAATAATCCACATTTTTCTGCATAAGAAAGCTTATCCTTCACTGAATTAGAAGTGAAAACGTTGAGATTTTTTTGATGGTGATATCTATAAGTTACCGGTCAATAAGTTTAAAAATTATGCCAAAAAAATTGAACTGATTTTGAATAATTTTAACTTTTTAAATATAATTCGAAATCGGTTTTATTAAATCATGAGTCATGCGTATAATAATTTAAAAAAAAAGTTCAAGACCATATTTGGTGCCGTATGCAATAGAGGATTTATAAATGTTTTCTTTAAAACTTTTTATAGCTACTACAAAAAGTTATACGGTTCCTTTTTGAATTTATTTCAAAATTTACAATTTTTATTATATATAAAATTTTAAGTTGAACTCAAAATTCATTGGCTCCAAATTTAAGATTTTTTAAATAGTATAGGGAGTTTAATTCGAGTATCAATCAATTTAAACTTCAAAATTATAAAAAAAAAACAGTTTTTCTACACTATGAAAATCAGAAATAAATGTTTATTATTTTTATTGATTTACGAAACTTCTGATTTTATTTAAATAAATTTAGATATCATAATACTTAAATGTTTTTGACTATGTAACTTGTTGCCTACATTTTTTTAAATCAGAAATCAGAATTCAAGATGCAGAAACAATGTTTGGTGAATAGTTTCTAATTAGCTATCAATTGCAAAAAAATTCAAAAAGATGATATTATAGTATTAATTTATCCAATGGAGCTTTGCGAGTTTTGCAACGGTTGGCATACACAATTTTATACTTATTCGGAAAGTTCCATAAATAACTGTCCCACAAGAAGTGTATCTCAACAAATAACCACGTGTTTACGACTATGCCAAATGACTGAAAATTTATGGTCAAATAGTTCGTAGACTGTGCTTTTGCTAGAAAAATAACAGTAGGTATCGAAAATTATCGCTGTCGATACTGTTTTCAGTATTTAAAACTTAAAGCAATGAATTGCATAAAAACAATCATAATAATGATTCAAAAATTTTATTTGTTTTTTTTTTTCAATTATTGGTTGGAACGGAAAATGGTATAGCAAACTGAGGTTATTATGAACAAAAATCTTTGTTCCTAATTACCCAGGTGAATATGGGGTAGTAATGAACACTGTTGAGATTCTTGTTACGTGAAAATTTTAAGTGTTAGCAATTGTTCTAGTGGAATCTAAACACTGCGTCAAGATACGATTTGTGGTCTTCCAAAATTTCATGGGGAATTTTTGTATTCACAAAGGATCAAGGAATCTTGTCCTACAATCTCATATTCTCAGATTTTAGAAACTGATGAAGTTATGTAAAACAGTTTATATTTTTTTGACGGTTTTTGGTATTTTAAAAATTAAAGATAAGTTTAGATAATCAAACAATGTCTAAAAATGAGTGTGCATTTGTGCATAACATAACTACTCCGTGTTTTCTAAAAAAAAATGGGCAATTTTAAACCACCCTCTGTGAATCAGTGAGATAAAAGTTTAGTAAAAATTTATATTGCACTTGAAGATACATTTATTACTGACTGTTAAACTTCTGATAACGACATTTTTACTGAATTTACTGTGACGAGGGAGTTATAATATTGAAGCCTCTAAGAACAATTTAAAATGATAAGAGACGTGTATTTTGTGAGCTGTTGTAACGTATTTGGTATCTATAACTTATCAAAAAATGATAGAATGTCACTTGACGGATGGTTGATTGTCCTGTTTAACATACCATTTTAAAAATTTTTGATTTAAAATCCCCGTACGATTGTTTTTTTATCATTAAAATTAAATGTGATGAAAACCTTAAAGTAGAATCGGGTTTGTCTAAGTTTTCAATGATCTGAGTGTTATTAAACAACCAAAATAATGAAATAAGTTGAAAATTTAGCTATATGCCGACGAAAATTGACAACCAAGTCTGGAAAACCTTGAATTTAGACTAAGAAAATCGGGAAAAATTTCAGAGTGAAAAAGTTGGGGCTTCTCTGGTAATTTTTTTGAAAGGAAAAATGAGAGAGAGAGATATTTTTGTATTATTTTGAAATATTTTTCTGAATAGTGAACCAGAAATGTCGTCTGTGCTATTCTGAAGTTCATTTTCTATTTTGAATTTTGGTCGATGAATTTTATTTCTAAATTCAAATTTAAATTTGAATTAAAATTATGATTTTTAATTCTGATGTCTGGTGCTTTTGAAACTCTATTTTCAGTGATTTGCTCTCGATTTTCAAGCTCTTTTCCAAGATTTTTAACTTTATTTAATCTGGAATGAATGAATTCTCAGTAGCATATTTCTTACTATTCAAAATGAAGGGCTGAAGTTTTACCCTTCATTTCGAATAGTAAGAAATATGCTACTGAGAATGCACGAATAAAATGAAAAGCAATCGATTTAAATAAAATGTTTTGTTCGTTTTTAAATGTTTTTTGAAAATTACTACACATTTCCATCAATTAATGAAAATATATATGAAGATAAAGTTCTATAAATCTGAAATTTACACCAGTTGAAGGTTAAGGTGTGGTTAATCGTTTTGCATTATTAACTCGAATTTAGCAATTTTTGTACTTATTCCCTTTTGGCTACAAACGACTCGTTTGATTATCTATAGAGTAATTGAAATTCATATTTATTTATTTTTTAACTAGCTGATCCCGTACGAACTCCGTTTCGCTTTCAATTTAGAATATGTGAACATTTTGAATGAATGTCAATTTATAGGCGTTTTCCAGATGCAATTCCGAATGCATTTTTGAGCAATAATTGCAAAAATGTTGAACACGTTTTATGTAGGTTCACTTTTTCTGTCGTTTGCTACTAAATTTGAAATTAGGAATCACTCTCGTTTATTAATTTTCGTTTCGATGCGATACAAACTCACGTTATCATTGCAAGGCAAATTTGACAGTTAATAAGACCCCCTTTTTGTCGTTTAATACAAATATTGAATCAGAAATCAATTAACCGTCCCAACCCCAATAAAACGTGTTTAAATTTCGACCCGATCGTTGCACAACGGTGGCCACTTTTCGGAACTTTGATCTCTGAAATTCGTTGCCCTTCCTTCAAAACTCCCGTGTGAAAATTTTCAAACCAATCCATTGCATAATAACGTCAATATCGCAAAACAAAAAACAGTTAATAATTAATATGGGCGTCCTCTTTGGCCGACCCCTTTTTTTGTATCGTTTATTTAGAGAGGGATTAACCTAGTGTTTTCACCCTGACCCCTGATCCGAAATTAGATAATTGGAATGTATAATAACGTTAATATCGCAAAAATAGTGAACAGTTAATATGTACGACCCCTTTGACTTGCCCCTTGTACAACATTTGATACCGGCATTCGTTTGCGTGTCCCTAAAAATATCCGAATGCAAATTTTCTTCTCAATTCGATGAATAATAGCGACAATATCACAAAAATAATGAAAAGTTGATATGGACGACCCCTTTTGCAGGCTTCTTACACTGAATTCGATACCTGGAATCGATTGCTTGTCATTCAAAACTCTCGTGTACCAATTTCTATCTGAATCCGATGTATAATAACGTCAGTATTACAAAAATAGCGAGCTATGAATATGGACGACCCCTTTGGCTAGCCCGTTATACAAAATTTGATACCGGCAATCGATTGCCCGTCCCTAAAACCATCCGAGCGTAAATTTTTATCTCAAGCCCATGTACACTAACGTAAAAATCACAAAAATATTCAAAAGTAAATATGGACGACCCCTTTTGCCGACCCCTGACCCAAAATTTAATACCTGAAATCGATTTCTCATCTCTCAAAACCTAAATTTGCAAATTTTCATCACGATCCGACCAAAAATAATGTGAAAAACGTGAAGACAATATTTGTCTTGTATGGACGACCCCCTTTAGAAGGGGTCAACCGAAAATCTGAAAACATTTTTCATCATTCCTGGTCTTAATGAGCATCCATGCCAAATTTCAGCTCTCTAGCTCTTAAGACGGCTGAGTCTATAGAGGACAAACAAACAAACAAACAAACAAACAAACAAACAAACAAACCCACAGAAATTGCTTTTTATATATATAGATGTAGCAGACATGTAGTTTTTTTTCTGTGTAACCACTAAATTGTGAACATTTGAACAAAATTTGATTATTTTATTATGGTTTAACCATATTTTATAATTTCAAAATTACCACAATTTTTTAAAAAAATTCTTTGGAATTGGAAACATCTATATATATAAAAAGCAATTATCTGTATGTTTGTTTGTTTGTTTGTTTGTTTGTCCTCTATAGACTCAGCCGCCTTAAGAGCTAGAGATCTGAAATTTGGCATGGATGCTCATTAGGACCAGGAATGATGAAAAATGTTTTTAGATTTTTGGACGACCCCTTCTGAAGGGGGTCGTCCATACAAGATAAATATTGTTTTCACGTTATTGACGTTATTTTCCGTCGGATTGTGATGAAAATTTGCACACGAGTGTTTTGAGAGACGAGCAATCGATTACAGTTATCAAATTTAGGGTCAGGGGTCGGCCAAAGGGGTCGTCCATATTCACTTATTAATGTTTTTGCGATATTGGCGTTATTATATATCGGATTGTAATGAAAATTTGCACATGAGTGTTTTGAGAGACGAGCAATCCATTACAATTATCAAATTTAGGGTTAGGGGTCGGCAAAAGGGGTCGTCCATATCCACTGATTAATGTTTTTGCGATATTGGCTTTATTTTACATTGGATTGTGATGAAAATTTGCACATCAGTGTTTTAAGAGACGAGCAATTGATTACAGTTATCAAATTTAGGGTCAAGGGTCGACAAAAGGGGTCATCCATATCCACTGATTAATGTGTTTGCGATATTGGCTTTATTATACATCGAATTGTGATGAAAATTTGCACATGAGTGTTTTGAGGGACGAGCAATCGATTTCAAGTTTCGAATTGCGGATCAGAAGTCGGCTGAAGGAGTCGTCCATACCCAACTTTAATGTTTTTGACGTTATTCTACATTGGATTGAGATGAAAATTTCCACAAAGGAGTTTTGAGGGACGCTCTTTTGCTTTCAGGTTTCAAATCTTGACTCAGGGGTCGGCAAAAGGGGTTATTATCTGTTCACTGTTTTTACGATATTTTCTTGATTGAGCATAGAATTGTAATGAAAATTGACACATGGGAGTTTAACAGAAAAGATAATTGATTTCAGGTGTCAAGTTTTGAATCGTGGTAAAAAAAAGCCGTGCTCACTGTTTTCGCGATATTGTCGTGATCATGCATCGGATTGAGATGAAAATGTTTAGATGAGGTTTATAAACTATGAGCAATTGACTCCAGGTAGCATGTCCCGTGTCAAGGGTCGGCGAAAGGGGCGTCTATATTTACTGTTCACTGTTTTCAAGTTCCTGACGTTATTTTACATATAATTTGAAAAGAAAAAATCACACAAGGGAGTTTTGAGGAACGTGAAATCGGTTTCAATTATCGAATTTCGGGCCATGGGACAGAAAAAGAGGGTTTCATTGAAAGTTCAGTGTTTTGTGCAATAATTATGTTTAAGGCAGTTAATTGATGGGGATTTTTTTTTATTATCTGACAATTTGCGCCGGGGGTCTTCAGATTTTCCCCAAAATTGAAAATTTGGTTCATTTTTACGACTTAAAAACACATGTATTTTTTCAGATTTCTAACATTTTTATTTTTTGAGTTAGCTTCGGTTAGATTTTTTTGTAAATAAAAAATAACCATTTTTCAAAGCTACATAACTCTGTTGTTTCTCAACGGAAATTATAAAATAGCACATCAAAATGCATTGAAATTTTATCAGCTTTCCAAATAGAATAGTTGAAAAAAATTAAATAATGACCTTCAACATGAAAAGTTATAAATAAACTTTAAATGGCGTCTAAAAGTACCGTCTGCACCACCGAATATTTTGCAAAAAATACCATTGTGTAGCTCGATTCATGATGCAACTTTCATCTCAAGACACCAAAGTGGGCCATTAACACCTTGAAGAGTTATGAAAGAAATAATGACAATAAATCTCTTTTTTTGCATCGAAAACAAACAATGGTGGAACAACTACACTCACATATGTTGATAGCAAGCACTTCTAACAACATGGAAACAAAAGAACTTACCAAAACAGGTAAAAAACACTACTTTTTCCTGCTTTGTAGAGTGTTTGCAGCAAAACTGACTTTAAATTTTAACCAAAATTCTGAGTATCGTATTGTTTAAGTGATATAACTAATCATGGGAATGTTGCTTTTACAACCTGGTCATATACTATATAACTTATTAATGTTTCGATCAAAGATCATTGTGAAGCATAATCAATGTCAATAGTAGAAGGTTCAGTCCCTATGTTTGGGATCACAAAAATGTGATTAAAAAAATTAAATATAGACGTGCTTTACATAGTTTTTATATCGGGAGCTAAGCACTGGACACCAAAATCCTTTCCCATTGATCAAAACAGTATGAGAAAGTGGCACAAATGTTGTAGAAATAATCAAAGAGCTCAGTATGGCCAGCCCAGGCTGTAAAATGATGAAAATATGATACTTTTCCGTATTCGTTTTCTACATTCGCCCAGTTTAGAGGTTTACCATACTAAAACGAACATAATTCGTCGTCAGTGTTTTGCTACCTCGATCGCTCATACATGAATCTTCAGTGTTCCACCGTCCATTTTAAATCGAATCTGGGGAATCACGGATGCAAAACTTAGCGCATAAACTTCTGAAAATGACAGTAAAATGTGCATAACTTGTTGTGACCTGGTGCAAAACTGGGTATAAATGAATACGTTATTAGATTTTTGGATATAGCATAAAGTCAGTTAAGCTGCAACAATCTACCGCCCCTTCTTTCATAACAGTCCCATGTACAAAAATAAGCAAGCGAGACAATCAGCTTTTTCTGATTTGGAATATGTATTTTTAAATTATGATCACCACTTTCAGCATAAACGAAAATCGTTTTTAGGTTGTCATAATAAATCGTTAGGCCTGAAATTTTCAAATTGGGTTTATGGTAAGGTCGAGAGCACCATTTTTTATTCATTATGGGACTGTTAATCGACCATATTTGAAACCTTTTTCGAATCTACTAGCGTAACAGTCCCATACAAAATATATTTTTCTCACCAAGCTACTTTCTAAGACTTAAATTTGATCATTTTTGAACTTCTAAATGCAATTGTCAGAAAAAGAAACAAACTTTTGCAAAAAAAATATCATGAATTCCACATTGTAAGTTGAATCTTTTTACGATTTTTGATTACATCTGATAGTTTTTCGCTCAGGAAGTCATTCCTAAGAAAGTCAGACCTGCCTTCGAAAACTAGTGTGCATCATTTGACAACAAGTGAGTTAAAAAAATGTTTAAATGATTCAAAGCAATAAACCGAAGACTATTTCGCCGAAAGAAACATTGAAAAGTAACCAAATCCGTGGTATTTCACATATAGGACTGTTATTCAGGTATATTTCATATAGGACAGCCACGAATTGATATTTTTTTCGAATTTTCTAAAACAAAACCTCTTTTTTAGTCTTTTATGTTGAAGCCTTATGTTGACCTAAAATGACGAAAATTCATACGGGACTGTTATGCGAGTAAGGGCAGTCTGAAAAGGACGAAAAAATAGTGTTTTTTACCAGCTTTGATAAGTTCTTTTGTTTCCATGTTGTTAGAAGTGCTTGCTATCTCCATATGTGAGTGCAGTTGTTCGACCATTGTTTATTTTCGACGCAAAAAAAGAGATTTATTGTCATTATTTCTTTCATAACTCTTCAAGGTGTTAATGGCCCACTTTGGTGTCTTCAGATGAAAGTTGCATCATGAATTGAGCTACACAATGGTATTTTTTGCAAAATATTCGGTGGTGCAGACGGTACTTTTAGACGCCATTTAAAGTTTATTTACAACTTTTCATGTTGAAGGTCATTATTTAATTTTTTTCAACTATTCTATTTGGAAAGCTGATAAAATTTCAATGCATTTTGATGTGCTATTTTATAATTTCCGTTGAGAAACAACAGAGTTATGTAGCTTTGAAAAATGGTTATTTTTTATTTACAAAAAAATCTAACCGAAGCTAACTCGAAAAATAAAAATGTTAGAAATCTGAAAAAATACATGTGTTTTTAAGTCGCAAAAATGAACCAAATTTTCAATTTTGGGGAAAATCTGAAGACCCCCGGCGCAAACCCGTCAGATAATAAAAAAAAATCCCCTGATACCAATTTAAGTGTGAAGGTCAAGCAAAAGAGTCGTGCACATAAACAAATAGGACATGTTTCTACCATAATGTCTAGATTTTGCAACCGATCGAGAAGAAAACACTCTCACATAAATTTTAATAAAAATCCAATCAACCTTTTAATTTGAATTTCAAGTAATAGTAATAATAGCGACTTTAAACACTGTTGAATTTTTTCCCCAAAATTGTTGAAAGAATGTTTCGAATTAATTTTCTAAACTCATTTTGACGTACCAATGATTTAAAGCGAAACGAAGTTCGTACGGGATCAGCTAGTAACGATATATTTTTGGGTGAATTTGGCACCTTGTACCACACACGAAAATTGATCACGCAATTTTCAGACGTAAATTTCTTCAATAATATAATTTAAATAGCGGGGGAGGTTCAAAAATTCGACAAAAAGGAAAGTAGAAAATTGGAAATGTTCCTATTTTTCAAAAAAATGTCATATTGCAAGCGTCAAAAATCTCTGGTTCATAGGTTTTCGATCTCAAATAAATAAAATCTGAAAGTCTAAAATGTACCACCATTCCGATTTTTTTTGGGTAGAAGAAAAAATACCATATGTTAAAAAAATATAAACCCCGTCTAAAGTAAGCATTTCAGATTGCTAAGTTTTATTCTGGCTTGCCCGGACATTCAAGGTAAGTCTGATCTGGCCCAGATACCCGGATTTTATGAAAATTTGTATACGGATTTATTCTTATTATTTGCAAATTTTTCCATAAAATTCAAATTGAGCAGTGATAAGCTTTGATTTATTTTCGTGTCCGAAAACGAATTCTTCAGTTATATTCAGCAAAATTAATCAGAAATTGTTTTTGGAAACATCGAACAAAATTTGATGAGCTTCGAAGAACAATGAAAGATTCAAGTGATTTTGACCCATTTTTCTTATAATTTTGTTCAAAAAATTGATAAATTTTGCCCAGATTTTACCGGATATTGCCGGGATTTTGTAATAGTAAATTTGAAAACGAATGCCCAGGTTTTGTGAGGGATGAAAAAAAATCCGGAATTGCCCGACCCGGACACGTGCTGGAACAATTCTGGAATGCTTAGTCTAAAGGGGTAGGAAAAACGTCAAAAACTCGACAAATATTTTCAATATTTGCAACCGAAAAAGTTCTGAAATTAAGCTCTTTCGCCCATTTGGTTATGCAACTTTTGAAAAAAAAAATCCATTATTTTTTACAATAAAGTTTTTGATAGAGCTAATGTTGTATGTAATCATAAAAAAAAACTTCTGTGATTTTTTCAGCGAAAAAAAAAGGGTTTAAGTGGGTTAACATTAAATAATTGTTACAATGTAAAATGAAGCATAAGAAAGTTTGACGCGGTTAGACTTCGAGTAGAAGCCTATGCTTTGGGAGCGATTATTAGAAAATTAGTCACCTCAATGGAAAATTCTACTGCAATTTACCATACCGGCAATTGAAATGAATTCTTTTATTTGATAAACATTTGCACGGATTAGAAAATTCAAGGATGTACCGACTAAGAAAAGTAATAATTTTTTATAGAAGCTCGAGCGTTTTGCTGAATTTTTTAACAGTTTTTTTTCCGCTTCCCCGGAACATATTATCATAACGATAATAATGTTTTCTATTAGATCTTATTTTTAAATATGCCCTGAGTCAATGGATAACTAAAATGATCTGATTTAAATTAAGTTTTATCATTATACACCCAAAACATTTGTTTTTCATTTTTCATAAAAAAAAAACTATAAAAGCTTTTGTTAGAAACACTTTTGTCCCTCAAGAGTGCTCACTTTGCGATGTTCAAAAGAGTTGTAGACCACATTATTCCCCACCACAAAAAAAAATCATCGAATTCTGAGACATCCATTTTTTAATCGATTTCAAGAATTTAGTTTGCATTTTTTTTAGTGTAGAATTTTCACTTATTTTTACCATCAATTATTACAATCGAAGCTCATTATGAACTTTAGGTTCACCATCGATTAATAAGCAGGTGCTTTTTTAATTATGTAAGTAATTTTTTTTTAACCTTGGTAAATAAAAAAAGCATATGATGCGTATTTAAGTCAACAACATATAGAAAAATATGCTTACGCAAAGCGACGGCGATGACAGTTGGATAATGATTTTCATCTCAACACACGTCTGAGATATTCAGAGTGAATGTTGGTTAATCGCCGCAATGTATTGTTGTTGAATTTTATCGACGTTTTTCGGCGAGTTTTACTAATTAAAAACTGTTTTTTACCAGTTGTCCAGACGTTTCGAGCTACCTTGGCGTTCGCTCCTCTTCAGTGGACACTAAAATATATTTTAAATTACAATTTAATACTACAATTACGTTTTTGATTTCTAACTTACAAATTACTGGCTTTCGTCCATACTAATTTGTTCTGGCTCAGTTTGTTTTGTTTTTCGTTTACATTTGTGTGTCAGTGTCTGGGTTAATTTTGAAATGACGGGGTCGTATGCTGTTTTAAAATTACATGAATCTCGTTGTCTGTTTACAACATTGTTGTCTCCTCTTAGTTTTATGTAAAAAGTTTCTGTAGTTATTCTTGCGTTGTATCCTGCTACTCTTTCTAAAATTTTGGTGTTTTCAAAATCAAAAATATGACCAGTTTCTAAGCTGTGTTGTGCTAAACCAGTGCTCATTTGTTTCGTTGATACATTTGTTTGATGTTGTTTGATTCGTTTTTCTAAAAACTGGCTAGTTTCACCAACATATGATTTCTTACACTTTCCACATTTTATTTCGTAGACCACATTAATGTTTTTATTTTTTGGAATTTTATCCTTTGTTTTCGTGAAAATAACGTTTTTTATTTTGTCTAATGGCTGGAAAGCAACATTAATATCAAATTGTCTTAGGTATCTGGCCAGTTTTTCTCCTAAGCCGGCGCAGTAGCGGATGGTCGCAAAATTATTCATAATCTTATTCTTAACACTTAAACTATTATAAATTTGATGTGTTCTTTCTTTTATAATATTAGAAACTAAATTCCGTGGATAGTTATTAAGTTTTAAAATTTTGTTAACTGTACTCAATGTTTTTTCCCTGTAAACGGTATGTGTGAGTCTTATTGCTCTGTCTACTAGTGCTACAACTGTGTTCTTTTTGTGTGAAAAAGGGCTCAATGAATTAAAATCAAGATAGCGAAATTTTAGAAAGAGTAGCAGGATACAACGCAAGAATAACTACAGAAACTTTTTACATAAAACTAAGAGGGGACAACAATGTTGTAAACAGACAACGAGATTCATGTAATTTTAAAACAGCATACGACCCCGTCATTTCAAAATTAACCCAGACACTGACACACAAATGTAAACGAAAAACAAAACAAACTGAGCCAGAACAAATTAGTATGGACGAAAGCCAGTAATTTGTAAGTTAGAAATCAAAAACGTAATTGTAGTATTAAATTGTAATTTAAAATATATTTTAGTGTCCACTGAAGAGGAGCGAACGCCAAAGTAGCTCGAAACGTCTGGACAACTGGTAAAAAACCCATGACCCACGTTACTTCACTCTCCCCTACAATCAATTCAACGAAGCAGTTATTGAAAATTTTTTTGGAAATCTACACTGAAAAATCAATTACAAGATTTCAAAAAAAAAAAGTTGACTTGAGAGCTTGAGCTTGGATAAACCGTACATTTCAGTAGTTGCTACTCCGTGATTGACAAGAACCATCAAAATTGCACATAGATCCAAATAAATGGGACTTGGGATTAGCTTACCATTTTCTGTGTGCACGTTTCGAAGGTTCCTTCTTATATGGTCAATAACGGCGCCGGCCACGTCCTTACGGTTCATCGGGGAAAGGGAAGGATTGTTAGTTCGACTTCCGTTGCTACTAGAGACCGAATACACCTCTAAATCTCCACGGTCGTCACAGGAAGGGTGGTTTGTTAGTGAGTAAGGTAAATAAGATCTGGATTCCCTTTGGGAAGGGATGTGATCTAAGCAAAGTTAAAAATCGTCGCGTCGCACACTATCGAGTACATCGCGTTTTTATACGTCCTAACTAACTTAGTACTTAGCACCGGCGTAACTCACCGAATTTTACCGCGCGCTTAAGACGAAAAGAGCAAAGCGTCCTAACGTGGCACTTTCAAACACGTACAATGCACTTGGCAACGATGCAACTCACCGAATTTTATCACGCGTTTAAAGTTTAAAACGAGAAGAGCAAGAACGATCTAGCGAGCAAAAAACGAACACCGAACCAACCGATCACGTCAATTATCCCCACACAAACACACACATACACAAACACACACAACGAACCGACCCTACTGACGAAAAAATGATCCATTACCGAACACTGCACAAGCCTTTGATTTGACCGGAGACTTAAAAAAAAAATGAAAACGCAAATTAACTCTTGCAAAAACTAAGAATAAAAGCTTTACAAAGCTACCGTTTGTTTGTAACACGAAAACTAACATTACATTGATTTTTCTTTTTCAGAATTTACAAAATCTTTAGATTTAGAAATTTTTACGATTTTTCATATTCATCGATGAACGTCAAAAGAAACACGAAACTAGTTTTAAGCTAAACTTTCAATGAACACCCCAACAAAAGCTCTGATATTTTCGAAATATCCGTGTAGTATAGAAAAAAAAAATCACTACATTGATATTCAGAACTAAAGCGATTTAGTGTTATTCATTTCCGTAATAGGAGGTAAATAGTGCCTGTCAAATTTAAAATTCACTGTCTAGAAAAATTTAGTTAACATAAATGCTTCGAAAATCCGAAATTGATAAAATGGCGACAATAAAACAAAAAACTCTTTTTTTTTGCTGTAGTGATATTGAAAATTTGCCGACCAAACTCACTATCTTATTCGCCCCGCCCCCCTCCCCCCAAAACACACACACACACACACACACACACACACACACACACACACACACGCGCGCGCACACATACACAACCTCTACATTATCGTCTAAATAAAAACAAAAAACAAAACTACTTAGCTGAAATCCACGGTGCCGTTTTCCAATCTGTCACCAGCATTTACACCGTACAAAAATCCTATTGGAAAAGCTCCTGTCATCATTCTGACCCCATATCACGTGCAATGTTGCATCCAACAATTTGAACACAACGCTCTTCAAGTAACGCCAGTTACACCCGTTACAAACTTTATGAGCTTTTTCTCACAAGCTTTTGAACAAAAGCCTGTATAACCGGTTCTTCTTTTCGACGCCATTTCCAATATGCACTTTTCTTCCGGCACAACACAAACATTTAAAGCGCAGAAAAACCACCGAATCACAAAATTCAATTAGAAATTGCACTTTCCCCATCGACAACCAATCACCGTGCGACCGAACAACTACTTTAAAAGATTTAACTATACGTATTTCACCAGAAATAAGTAAAATTGCGGAACCGACTCGAGATAAACGATGTATGCTTGGCAATGTTGCCAGAACTCATGTTTTCAATTACAAGATTTCAAAAAAAAAAAAAAAAAAGAAAAAAGTTGATAGAAAAACTTTTTTCCCTTAAATATGCACAAGTTGCAATGTATGGACGACTTGTAGGTCTTATTATGACCGGGTTAGAATAAAAAAAATCATCTAATTCTGAGCTGGCATTTTTTTGGGAAATTGAGTTTAAGTTTTTTAAATGCATTTTTTCAAGTATAGAATTCCAAAAAAAAAATCAATAATTTTTTTTTTCTAAAAACTCAATCATTTTTGTGTAGGAATTGTAAACCTCTTCTCAATCTGCCAAAACTTTAATTACACTTCTCCTTAAACCACCAGAAAACCCGACATCACATAGTTCTGGTCTAATAGTGCAGTGGTTTCGTAATGATGACGACGTCGCCGCTTGATGGCAGAACGTGCCAATTGATGAAACCACAAACACCGAATACGTGATTTTCCACCACTCATTTGGGGGAAGAAAGGTCATGCACTAAAATTGCTCGTAGGAGGGCAACAAACGCCGCGACCGGTATCATGAATTTCCGAGAATCGCGGCCAACACCTCAATCAATGAGATACGTTTATTATTGATTCTAGCTCTCTCCTCAATACTTTTCGACCCATCCATCAGTTCGCGCTCTCCTTCTGAGCGAATCGGTCGTTTTCGTCAGAAGTCCTTGATCAAATCAGAAGTCTTATCGGTTTTTCTTCGCGTTATTTAACTCGCGGAGTTTAAACCCGTGATGGGTCGTCGAGAGAACACGTTCCGTGTTGATTATTCACAAGTTCCGAAACCACCGAGCTATGAAGAACTACACAAATTTGTGGGCGAACAACTGGGTTTGTCACGCGAAAATGTGGTTCTTATCCAACCCAATAGAAGGTTGAATTCTATCTTTGTCAAGGTCAATGACCTGCAACTTGCTGAACGCATAGTCGAAGAACACGACGACAAGCACACCCTAGAACAGGAAGGCAAACCGTACAAAATTCGGATCTACATGGAAGATGGCGCTGTAGAGGTGAGAGTGTTCGATCTCACCGATACAATAACTAACCAGCAGGTAGCTGATTTCTTTGGTGCATATGGAGAAGTACTCACCGTGCGTGATGTCCTCTGGGATGCCAAACTCCTATTTGGAGGTCTACCAACAGGAATACGATCCGTGCGTATGATCGTGAACCAAAACATTCCTTCGACGGTTGTGATCGAAGGTCAAACCACAGGTGTAAGCTACAAAGGTCAGCGCCAGACCTGTGTGTACTGCAACGAATTCGCACACGCAGGAATTCCTTGTGTGCAGAATAAAAAGCTTCTTGTTCAAAAACTAGCAGCAGACAAACTCTCCTATGCAAAGGTGCTAGCCAACAGTCAACCACTATCAAGATATCGTTCTAGATCTAGAACCACCACGCTCACACGCGACCCAAAACAACAGCGACCTGATACACAGACCACGGGAACCACTCAAATGGACACAACAACCAAAAGGATGCCACCACCACCGTTACCACCACTAGCAAACCGCAGACCGAATACACCGATAGAACCCCAACACACCGAGAAAGCAACCGAAGATAGCGAGACAGATGATTCCACCACTACGGTCAACAGTAAACGCAACCGACTACGCCCGGCTCCGAAAAAGATGAGGTCCGACACAGAAATGTCTGACAACATCACCAAATAACAACTACAATGGATTACTACAGCTACAATTTAGGTACCATCAACATAAACACGATAACCAACCCGACTAAGATAAATGCCCTGCTAACCTTCATACGCATGTTAGATCTCGACATTGTTTTTATGCAAGAAGTATATGATGAAAACCTTTCCTTCCCTGGCTACACTATCATCTTCAACATAGATCACTCAAAACGAGGCACTGCAATAGCACTTAAGGACCACATACACTTTACACGAGTAGAAAAAAGCATCGATGGCAGGTTGCTAGCGCTCTGCATTTCTAACACTACAATCTGCAACATCTACGCTCCTTCTGGCACCGCAAACCTTACAGAAAGAGAGCGATTTTTTAACAACACTATCGCTTACTACTTACGTCGTCCTACTGAAAACGTTGTATTGGCTGGAGACTTCAACTGCGTAATACGTCAATGCGACGCTACTGGATACAACCAAAGCCCATCGCTTCAAGCAACGATACAACACCTACAGCTCTACGATACATGGATTAAACTACAACCACAAAATATTGGATTTACATACATCACACACAACTCGTCTTCAAGATTGGATCGTGTTTATGTAAGTGCAGGACTGGTTGATCAGCTGAGAGCAAGAGCTACGCACGTATGTTGTTTCTCTGATCATAAGGCCGTAACATTACGTCTATGCTTACCAATTTTGGGAACCGCCCCTGGCCCAGGCTTTTGGTCGATGCGCCCTCACCTTTTAACACCTGAAAACATTGCTGACTTTGAACTAAGTTGGCAGCAATGGACTCGGCACCGAAGAAACTATCCATCGTGGATCTCGTGGTGGATAGAATTTGCGAAACCCAAAATAAAATCTTTTTTCCGATGGAGATCTAAAATGGCCTTCGACGATTTCCACTGTGAACACCAACGACTATATGCATGCCTTCGGGAGGCATACGACGGCTACTACAGGAACCCAAACTTGCTCACAACTATAAACCGACTGAAAGGACAGCTGCTTGCCCACCAGAGACGATCTACTGAAATGTTCATGCGTATTAACGAAACGTACGTTGCAGGCGAACCAATATCTGTGTATCAACTAGGCGAAAGAAGGAAGAAAAAAACACGGATAAAACGGCTGATCGACGAGCGAAATGACGTCATCGATCAGGCGGACGACATCGAACGATATCTTCTGAACTACTACAGGGAGTTATATGCACACCAGGACACTGACGACGACGTAGGAATCCAGTTTGATAGTGAGAGACTTATCTATGAGAGCGATGAGGCAAATCGGACGTGTATGGATGAGATCACCACAGCTGAGATATACACTGCTATAAAACTTAGTGCGCCGAGGAAATCTCCGGGACCAGATGGGATTCCCAGAGAGTTTTTCCTTCGTACTTTTGACATCATACACAGAGAGCTAAATTTGATACTCAACGAGGCATTATCAGGTAATTTCCCAACATGTTTTATGGATGGCATTATAGTTTTGGTTAAAAAGAAGGGTAATGACGAAACTGCTAGAGGTTATCGACCGATTTCACTTTTAAACTTCGACTCAAAAATACTTTCTCGCATTATAAAGCTCAGGCTAGAAAAGATTATGATTGCTAACCAGATAATAAGTGGGACTCAAAAGTGTTCAAATGGTGAACGGAACATCTTCCAGGCCACTCTCGCGCTCAAGGATCGCATAGCACAGCTAACAGAAAGTAAACGAAGAGGTAAACTAGTGTCGTTTGATCTTCAAGCAGCCTTTGATCGAGTATCTCGATCGTTCCTAAAACATACCATGTGCGCACTCGGATTTAATCAAAGACTCATCTCTCTCTTACTAACACTAGCAAACCGCTCATCTTCTCGGCTATTAATAAATGGAAGGCTCTCTCCAGCCTTTCCTATACAACGATCGGTAAGACAAGGAGATCCTTTATCGATGCACTTGTTTGTGATCTACCTACAACCACTAATAACATATCTCGAGAACATATGTGGGAACGATATCTTGGTTGCATATGCTGACGACATTACTACTATCGTAACGTCAACAACACAGCTGGAAGCAATGAACGAAGCTTTCATGTTGTTTGGGCGAGTTTCTGGAGCCCAGCTAAACCATCAAAAAACCTCAGCAATGTACGTAGGCTATGACGACGGAACAATAAATTGATGCACCATGGCTAAACTCCAGGGATGAGATAAAAGTTCTTGGTATCACATTCACAAATTCAACCCGAACTATGATTAAGAAGAACTGGGATGAGCTTACTACAAAAATTTCACGTCACATCTGGCTACACATGCAGCGCACTCTTACGATCCACCAGAAAGTAGCGCTCCTCAATGTTTTTATCTCAGCAAAAATGTGGTACTTATCTTCAGTACTTTCGCCATACTCTGTACACATCGCGAAGATAACAGCAACTATGGGTTCATTCATCTGGCGAGGCATATGTGCTCGGGTACCCATCCAACAGCTCTCTCGACCTATCAACCAAGGTGGACTGAATCTACAGCTTCCTGCTTTGAAATGTAAGTCTCTCCTAACAAACCGACACCTTCAAGAAATCGAAGTCATGCCCTTTTACCAAATGCACATCCGACGACACACATCGATCCCTGGTAATGTACCTATCTACTTACACGATCTAAGATCGATCACGCAAGTTCTGGAATCACTCCCGACACAAATACGACTCAATCCCACTTCCAAATCAATACACACACACTTTTTGGAAACAACTGAGCTACCTAAGGTTGAGAGCGAAAACCCGAACATCAACTGGAAAAGAGTATGGGGAAACATAGCGTGTCGACACCTATCAGCTGTTCAGAAAGCCGAACTCTATTTATTCGTGAACAAGAAAACAATAACACGACGCCTCCTCTTCAGAATGCGGCGTTGCGATGGAGAGATATGTACACATTGCAACAGAGCGATCGAAGACATACGTCATAAATTCTCCGAGTGTCCTCGTGTGCAAGACAGCTGGCGACTCCTACAACAACGAATAGCAGCAATTCTACCTAGACCGCAACTGTTAAACTTCGATGCTGTTTCGCGGCCTGTCTTGGATGGGATTAGACCATTCAGAAGAATACAAGTTCTCAAACTTTTAGTTAACTACATCACCTTCATTAACCAATGTGATAATATGATAGATAGAGAAGCATTACTGTTTTACTTGAATCTTTAAACGATGTACATAAAAATAGACAAATAAACTAAATTTTACTACTAAAAAAAAAAAAAAAAAAAAAAAATCCTCCGTGCGTAGGTTTGTTTACTCATTTGCTTCAATACAGTGTTTAAACAATCGTCCCGAAATTTAATTCAATCACAATCGATTACATTTTAGCAACAACGCGTGTGTAATCTGAGAGCCGAACTTATGCTCCAATTGATTTCTGACATTTCCATCTGGTTTCACTCCGGCTACTCCATCTGGTATCTATCAGCATCAGTGCAGATTGAACAGAAATCTCTACCCGAATGCAATTGAGGGGAAGGAGCTCCAAATGTTTATTTACTTTTGGTCTAACCAACCTCTTTTTGCCTAGCGCCGCCCAGAGCTTTTCTTCGATTGATCCGTTCCGTCCGTTCTTCCTCCCTTTCTCCTGTCTTTCTGCCGGATGGTCAACTTTTGCAAAAAGTTGAATGGGCAAATCGACCCTGGGGCACATTTAAATGAATGGCGTTTGCCGAACATCTCGTGAAATGAAGCGCAAAATTTTACTACTATTCAGTGGAAGTGTGGGCGTCTCTGCATTCGACGCTGGTGGAAGGTCAGGTTTGGGAAGGTAGGGTGGGTTTCCCTTATTTTCAAACCATCTGTTTACTGAGCAGATTGATTTCATCCTCTTCTCACACCCTCAGCACACATACTTAAATTGGGTTAACACGTACGCTTGAGTGAAATTACATTAAATGAGGGTTTTGGCGTTTATATCAAATTTAAAGATTCAATTTCATTGATCGTTAAGTAAGAAACTTCTGCTCTAAAAGTATCTGTAACCGTGGTCCATTTTTGGTTCTAATTTATACAAGAAGTGGACCAACGGAATCAGATCAAATCCAATGAAAAAACTTGTAATCCCCTTCGTATTCCATTAACTGTTAAACGGTTTAGAACTGTGTCGAATTGGGTCCAAATCTCATCAGTTTAGAACCAATCAATCTTAATAAATGATCATCTTAAATCTGGACGTTTTAAAAAAAATTCTTCCGATGTTGTTTTCATGAAATTTCGAACTTTTCGTCGAGTACCACTCATCATAGTTTGGACACCCTATTCACTGACCTCAGCGGCCATTTTGATCCACCATCTCTTCATCTCTGTTGCATTCCGAGTCGTCCTACTTTTCTTCTTCATCTTCTGCTTGACAATTGCCCAAAATTTTTAGATCGGACGGAATTGAGGGCAGTTGGGTGGGTTGATGTTCTTTTCGAAAAAAAAACACTCCGTTGTTCCGATATTACTGTAGTACCACTTTGCTGTAGTGGCAGTTTGCCAAATGTGGCGAAAACTTTACTGGTCCTTTGTGAGATCTAATGTACGGAAAAAAAACTTTTTTCAGGCACTCCTCCTTGAACATTTCGGAGTCCATGGTCTTGTTTTTCAGAAAAACCGGGGTTTTTCGTCTGCAGCTGCAGATACCTTGCCAGATCAAACACTTTCTTGCAAACTTATCGGCAAAAACGAATTCGAACTTGCCGAGGACATCACTTCGACCAGTTCAGTGGCTTTATAAAATTTTTGGCCATGAAGCTGCCAAAAATTCATCTTCACCTACGTTTCGTCATCCATGAGGATGCATCCGTAGTACTTCGTTAGAACCTTGTTGTATTACTTCCGGGCCCGTCCTTTGGGTTCTACATTCTTCTTCAATGTCTGGTTTGGTTGCTTACTGGCCCGATAAGATCGTATTCCTTCACGCAGACGAATCCTTCTGACGGTGCAACGGTCGGTATTAAATTTCTTGGCGATGTCATAGTCCGACTGCCCTGGGTTTACCTTGATCGTTCTCAACACCTTCAAATGCAGTTTCCGATCCTTAAGTCTACTATAACGCTTGGTATGAACCTGCCGATCGATTTAAGAAGATCCATGCTTTAACAGCTCATTACCAAAAGGGATGGCAGGAGATAAAATTAGTTACGATCTGAGAAAAATCAATTAACAATCTTCTCTCAATCTTCTACCTTTAAATCTTGTTGAAACCAATACTTTCTTTTCGTTTTATTTGACGGATACGGTAATTTCTTTAACGACTTGGTAAAAATCTGGGTGTTATTTCCGACCGTGAGTTGTGGCAAAATTTATGGATCTTTGAAACAGCTGAATCTCACCACGAGACATATTGGCGTTGAGACTACGTTAAAAAAAATTAAAAGCTATATTCATTCGCTATTCAAAAATTGGGAATTTCATTTATTCAAATTGCTCTGGTAAAACTGTAGACCAGGGGTGCGCAACGCGCGGCCCGCGGGCCGCATGCGGCCCTCGAGACATGTTTGTGCGGCCCGCGAAGCAAGTTTCAAATTATTATTTTTTTCTGTTTTTGTTAATTATCATAAAATAGCAGTAACAACTAACCAAAAAAACCATAAAAAAAACAAAAACTCCAGCTGCATTCGCCCCATAGTTATCCAGATTGTTGACTTTTTTGTAGGATTTAAGCTTTTCATTGAGTTCTTATGAAGGCATGGATGCAATATTATCTATTGGAAAAAACGTAATATTGGTTTAGTCTTTCAAGCAAAGTTAAAATTGTATGAAAAAGTGAAATATTTTTGTTCTTGATTATTGACGGAAATAAGGAAAGTTTTATAATGAAGACTGTATGAACGATTATAGATTTATTATCGACTTGACTCAGAAATTCTAATTTCTCGACTACAATAATATCTGTAATTCTGTGATTCAACCAAAAAAGTGTGTAACAACTACACAAGAGGGCTGCTTTTTTGGTGCCTATGATTCAATTACTGATTTTATAAGATTTTGATGTCCAGAATTCAAAACATTTAACAGATATTGTCTATCACTTGCGTGTGGAAGTTTTTAAATTGATCAATTTTAAGTATAATCGATCTTTCATAAATGACAAACCAATAAACCTCCATAAAAATCAAAAGCTGACTTTCAATAATTTACTACCCTTCATTCATTCAAGGACTGGGATATTGCCCAGATATTCATGTATCCAAGATACAATGGTTTCAAAAATTGAATTCTACTTACAATTTATAGAACGAATATGAGACGGAATACTATGTAAATAAATAAAATAATTACAATTTAGAGACATTAAAAAAAATTTGATTAAACTTCTTCTCAAATCACTAAAAAATGTCATTGAATATTGGATATTAAAATATTAATTCATTCAACAGCTTAATTTTTTTTCTTGAGGGATTTTAAGCGTCTTTATGTGTTGTTCATCTCGAAGTTCGTTGAAGACTGCGAAAGGATTTGACTTGCGGTTTTAAAAATATCAAAGATTTAATTTAGTTTAATTTTTCTATAAAACTTCGTCAACTTTCCTTTTTTTTTTGCAGGATTGAAAAAAAAATTAAAAAATGAAAACTTCCATTACTTTTTTCTCAGAATTCAAAATAACTCGCGGTCTCTCAGAAAGCTGATCATTGAGTAAATTAGTATTTTTATTTTAAAGTTTTGTCAAAAGAGTACGCAAATTAAATAACTAAAAACCTAGTTTTTAAAGTTATCTCGAAATCTCGAAAAAAATGATATTTGGACTCAGCAACTCCAAATAAGTAAAAATCAGTTTTGAGATTCCTTGCACCTCGGGAAATGAGAATTTTGTTGTCTGGTGTAATGCTATTTTCAGAAATTTCATGGGCAAATCAAGCCAAATATGGATTAAATTAAATTGGTTGAATTGAGTCATTTACTACAAAATAAGCAATCCACATTACCAAGATTTTCATAGTTCAGCCTTAGAATGCCCTTACCATAGGTAACTGAATTAAATTAAGAAAATTTATGAAATTTGTAAAAAAATTCTAGAATCAAAAATGTAAACTGTAACATTGACAAATCTGGTTTAAAATCTGTGAAATTATGAATTTTTCATGAATTTAGAACCAATTATAAAAAAACCGTTGATAGGAAAAAAGAGGCTTTACGAAAAATATTAAATAAATTGTAGAGAAAACTTTTTCGAAAATGGGCACAGAAAAAAATCGCTATGGTCAAGCTCCATGAAACTTTTCAATGGAAGTGATGACAAAAAAATTCCATCGCATCGGTTCGAACAGAAAACGGTTTTTTTTTTAGAAAACAGTTCAAATCTTTTTACGAATCTTCGAAAGACTTTCGAAAATTTTCGTTTTTAACAAGTTCGTCGCCACGCTCATTTTGACAGTTTTACTAGCCAGCCCCAAAAATTTTTCGGAGCAATGAAGTAAAGAGGAAAAACTCCAAAATTTGAAACGGGTTGCTAAACTGAGCGGGTAAACCGTTTTTTAATAAAAGAAATGGAAGCAAATGATGTTTGCTTTTTGTAAAAAAAGAATCTTCGCTTAAGATTTCAAATCTTTAAAAACATTCAAATTATTGAAAAATGATTCAGTTTTAGTGATGAAACTAAAAAATACGTTTAATTCTGCCAATTATTATTAACTATATTTTATTTTTAATGCGGCCCACCGAAAGAATTTCCTATTAAAAGTGGCCCGTTGCTTCAAAAGGTTGCTCACCCCTGCTGTAGACAGCCTTTGTGTTGCGCTAAATTCATGCTTCCGTTACGGTTACAATTTGTCTAGATTTCCTAGCGTTTCTCATCTTCTAAAGAAACTACTTGGCTGTCCATTGCGTAATTTTTACAAATTTAGGTCCTGCGTTATTATCCATAAGACAGTAATCGACATGTCTCAGGTCTCAGGTCTGAAGTCTTATGTCTCTTGTATCAGTATCATGTCTCATGTCTCATGTCAGGTGTCATGTCTCATGTCTCATATCTCATATCTCATATCTCATATCTCATGTCTCATGTCTCATGTCTCTTGTCTCAGTACTCAGGTGTCATGTCTCATGTCTCATATCTCATATCTCATGTCTCATGTCTCATGTCTCATGTCTCATGTCTCATGTCTCATGTCTCATGTCTCATGTCTCATGTCTCATGTCTCATGTCTCATGTCTCATGTCTCATGTCTCATGTCTCATGTCACATGTCTCATGTCTCATGTCTCATGTCTCATGTCTCATGTCTCTTGTCTCAGTACTCAGGTGTCACGTCTAATGTCTCGTATCTCATGTCTCATGTCTCATGTCTCTTGTCTCAGTACTCAGGTGTCATGTCTCATGTCTCATATCTCATGTCTCATGACCCATGTCTCATGTCTCATGTCTCATGTCTCATTTCTCATGTCTCATGTCTCATGTCTCATGTCTCATGTCTCATGTCTCATGTCTCATATCTCATGTCTCATGTCTCATGTCTCATGTCTCATGTCTCATGTCTCATGTCTCATGTCTCATGTCACATGTCTCATGTCTCATGTCTCATGTCTCATGTCTCATGTCTCATGTCTCATGTCTCATGTCTCATGTCTCTTGTCTCAGTACTCAGGTGTCATGTCTAATGTCTCGTATCTCATGTCTCATGTCTCATGTCTCTTGTCTCAGTACTCAGGTGTCATGTCTCATGTCTCATGTCTCATGTCTCATGTCTCATGTCTCATGTCTCACGTCTCATGTCTCATGTCTCATGTCTCATGTCTTATGTCTCATGTCTCATGTCTCATGTCTCATGTCTCATGTCTCATGTCTCATGTCTCATGTCTCATGTCTCACGTCTCATGTCTCATGTCTCATGTCTCATGTCTCATGTCTCATGTCTCATGTCTCACGTCTCATGTCTCATGTCTCATGTCTCATGTCTCATGTCCCTTGTCTAATGTATCAGGTCTCATGTCTCAAGTCTCAGATCTCATTCATGGCAGGTCCTCCCTGTCCCAACTTCAAAAGTTTTTTTACACGGTTTTCCGCAAAAAAAAAAACCTTACTGTACCCTCCTAAGCCAATATTGGTTCCATTTATTCGATTTTTTTTTCAGTTGTATGGAAAAAAAAAAAAATAAAAAAATAAAAAATCAATATTTTTAGAGTATTATTAATTCTGTTCAGATGCCCAGTACATAATTTCGAAATTGAGAAATTCAACAATTAGATGATCAGAAATTTAAACATTTCAAAAAGTAATAATTCATTTAAGAATACGAAACTCAACTAAGGAGTAAAAAAATTCTTAAAAAAGGAGGATCAGAAGAAAATGAAGAAGAAATTTGGATATTTAAAGGAAACAAAATGCTCCTATCGATTGGCGCAGTAGGCGCCGATTGAAAAGCAATTTACTATAGTGAAATAGTAGAAAAATAGTTAATTTGGAAATTTTCAACATGTCTAAGCACGGGTGATTCCTTTAGCTGTGTAAAATAGAAACTTTCGTGGAATGCTGTCCCCTATTCCGGAAATCGGATCCATCGAAACGGAAACCGAAGATAAAAGCACCTGTTTTCCAAGCGGAATTGTCCAACATCTAGAAATTGCATTTTATCTGGCATTTCCGGTGAGCCCGTTCTTTTATGTTACTTTTTGATAAACCTTAAAATCATACCAATACCGTGCAAACGTTTAACCTAACCCATTGAAATTTTTTCAGCTCCAATATTATTTAAAAAAAAACCCTTCATCGCTATGATGTTGGTTCCTCTTTCTTTTTACATTTTTTTCTTTTTTTACGAATAAAATTAAACAAAAAACAATATAAAATAAAATTGCCATTGAGATTATATAGGTTTCGGAATTCGATGTATTAAAAAATGAAATAAGAATAACGATTTAAAAATGTGTCACATAGTGCTCAAGATAGGTTTTTCAAACAGAGCCCTCAAATAAAAAATAAGTTAATCGTCAACTTGATATGTCACTGGACTATGCGACTCTATAAAAAAAATTATTTTTTACAAATTTATGTTGGGGAAAGATACTAAAAATATTCATGGGAAATACGCACTTGGCCATAGTATGTTTTTGTCGTCACGAAACTCAACATACTTATGCCTGCTTAGGCACTGAAAGCTTTAAATAGGAACTAATATAAGGTTGCCAGGTTTTTTCGGCCGGCAAATCCCGTCAATTTAACATAAAATCCTAGCAAAATCCAGGCATTTGTTTCCAAAACAGGCGACCGAAAATCCGGGCAATATCCGGACAATATCTGGCCAAAATTTGTCAAATCCCAAAAATTACTCAACAAAAATCAAGAAAAAAAATTAAAAATAAATATTTTTTAAATCAAAATTTTAAATCGTATTTTACGCTTTAAAAAAACCTATTATGATTATTTTTGTAAAACTTACTAAAAAAAATCGTTTTGGATGCACAATAGAAAATTTTTACAACACACTTTTTTGTTTGATTTGCCAAATAAAGTGAATACATCACCCAGGTTTTTTTTCCAATGAAATCCAGGCACCCGGACCGGGCTTGACTTTTCCCTAATTTTGTATTAAATATCCGGGCACACCCGGATAAAACCGGGCAATCTAACAACCTTAAACTAAAAGAAGTTTAGAAAAAAAATATAATTAAGATTAATGGATAACAAATTTTTATTTACCATGCATTTTGGGTACGGTTTAAAGTACTGCACTGCGACTTTGCTTAGACTGAACGAATTGAATTGAATGGTTTCTTATAAAGGATTTTAATTTCAATAATGTCATCTATAAAGGTATTTTAAAACTCAAAGGACCAGAGAAACTCAAATTTAACATAAAATTTGCAAGAAAATTTAAATTTTCATTGGCAATATGTATTAGGTATTCGAGAAAAATATCAAAAATGAAGTCAAGAATTTTGAACTTTAAAATAGGGTTCAAACATTCTAAAATAAAAAAATTCAGACAATTTTGTATAAAAAGAACAAGCTTAGAAAATCCAAACTTTTCAAATTATTTGCTTTCAAATTCAGTAATTTTGGAAATAAATTTCAGTAATTTTATAACTCTAGAATAGAAACTCAATTTAATAGATTTTTTAACCTTGAAGTTCAAAAGTAAAACATGAAACAATTTTGTAATCCATAGAATCGAAACATTTTGTTCAGGAATCAACAAATTCATTTCATTCGATAATCTAGATGATCTTAACATCAACATACAACATTGAAATGAAAGATTTTTTTCCAGATTTTATACTCATGAATAAAAAATTAAAAGTTATGATGAAAGTTGGCTATGCCTTGTGCGAGCCGCATGCGTTTTGTTTTTCTTCGTCTGCGAGAGTTTGAATTTACAAAAGGTAAAATCAGACATTTTACTGTCCGCGATAGTTTTGTCCAAATTAAGTTTTAGTTAAGGAAATTAAAATGAAATGATGAAGAAGTGCAACCACCAAATATCGAGGGACTGAGGATCATCATTGGAGTGATTACCGGAAGGCCGGGGTCTATTTTTCCAATATAGGTACTTGATGAGGAGTTTTATTGAGGAGCTTCTCGGAAAAAGGTAGAGCTCCCGGCTGATGGTCGCTGGTGATCGGAATTCTAAAGAGCTTGCGTGTGTTTTTTTTAATATGCTGATGCAGAACCAATCATTACTTATAAAAGTGTTTTATGTTTTTTAAAAAGTTCTATCAGCCGTTGTTCATTCAAGTCTTTTTCATGTTGTTGGTTCGGTCAGGTTTCTTCTGTCACGTTAACAGTCAATCCCGGAATAAAGAAAAACAACAACAAATAACGTTCACGGTTAACCTTTTAAAGGGTGTGTGAGAAAGAGGGATGGTGACATCAAAATTTGTAACAAGTCATTAGTTAAGTGTTCATAAATTTCCCCCAGTATCCAGAGCTCAATTTTTTTCTGGTTGCAACTTGTGAGCAATTCATAACACGCAAAGATTTTCGTGGCTTGCTACGATTGCTAATATGTAAGAAGAGTCTGAAAAATTTAATTTTTTGTAAAAGTTATGAAATTTTGGCAAAGACCTGAGAAGAACTGATCAAGTATTTATGTAATAACGATTGTGACAAACAAATTGTCTGCAAGAAAAGACCAAAAACTCTGCAAAACTGTTCAAATTGGCGTCAACCTTTGGAAGTTTCGGGTGAGATTAATTTATTTCTTCCTAATTTTTTTAATACATTGTCACTTTATAACCTGACCTTATTTAATCATAAGGAGCGTTTAACAGGGAACTCCACGCCAAGGTTGCCGAAAAAACATTCTGTGATTTTACCCAAAATTTCTATAATGGTTTTCTGTAAGGCTTTTTTCTTGAGCTTCATAAAAAATCCCTGAATAATTGAATCTTTTTTATATTTTACTTGATCAAAATCAATTACTACCCTTACTTATCTTACTACATTTTTACAACCTCAGCACTGATATAATTTTTAGTTTTGTATAACGTATTCGAGTTATCTTTTAATGAATACAAAATGATGATGATATAATCACTAATCACACAAAGTTTTTTACATCTTAAGCTAGTATTTTAAAGATTTTCATTTTCATTCAAAATTTAAAAAATCCATCAATAAATGTATAAATTTTAAAACTTTTCGATGCCGTTAAAAACTTTACCCTGTATGACGGATTGCCTTAATGATATCACTAACAAAATTTTTACTGGTTAAATTATCTTATTCCAACACTATTGGTGTAAAAATATTTTTCGAGCAATCATCAATTTTTTTAAATAAATAAATATTTTTATAATTCAGTTACCTGTCTGGGGTAACATGCAACAAAATGAAAATCGAAGAGACACCTTGTAAATCTAGGAATATGATTGTTTTGCATCACGCATTTGTCAACATTGAAATTTCAATCATCAAAACATTTATTTTAATAATTTAAAATATAAAAAAATGTCTTGACAGATCTAAAAATTACTGCAATTGGTGTTTTTATGCGTAATGGCTTTTCTGGCATCAAAATTTTATCAAGAACTAGTCATTTATATAGTTTTTAATTTAATTTTTCATTAAAATCAGAGTTTGTTGCAAGTTACTTCTTTTTTTAAATATAGTGTAAATCGCATGTTAAAAGAAATAACTGAAGAAACCAATAATTTTGATGTCACACTAACTTTAAAACTTTTGATGCATAAATGGTATGTTTATCTGTAGACGTGAGTCTTTTAGAAGCCATTGAAATTGAAAAGCGTAGCGTGTTGCATGTTGCCCCAGTTCAAGGTACAAAATTTTAAAAAATCTGTTAAATCTGTGAGTGTTTCCAAAATTCTGTATTCTGTGACACAGATTCTGTGATGCAAATATACTCAAAATTCTGTGAAACTACAGATTCTTCTGTATGTTAAAAAAAACATTTTTCAGAATGCATACAAGTTTTTCCCGTGTTGGTGTTAGAAGAACTAATAAAAATAATCAAAATGAAATGAATTAAAAAATTCTTGAATATAGCCATTCAGCAATTTAGAAAATCAGATCTAAGAAAAAGCCATTATTCAGGAGTTCACATGCTGAAATGAAACATGAAAATTGAGGCTTTTAGCTTCTAATTTCTAGCTTAAAGTTTCTAGCTTATAGCTTTAAGCTGCGAGCTCCAAGCTTCTAGGTAGAAGATTTAAGTTTCCAGCTTCTAGCTTCCAGCTTCAAGCTTCTAGCTCCTAGCCACAAGCTTCTAGCTATACAAGCTTCTAACTACAAGCTTCTAGCTTGACACTTGTACTTAGATTCGATCTTCTAGAATCTAGCTTCTAGCTTCAATCTGCTAGCTTCAAGCTTCTAGCTCTAAGCTATTAGCTCTAAGTTTCTAGTTTCAAAGTGGAAGATTCAAGTTTCTAGCCGCTAACCTCTAGCTTCTAGCCACAAGCTTCTAGCTGCAAGCTTCTTTAAGTTCAAGTGTAAGGATTCAACTCCAAACTTCTTATTTTTAGCTTCGAGCTTCTAGAATCTAGCTTCAGGCTTTTAGCTTTAAGTTGTTAGCTCTAAGCTTCTAGCTTCCAGGTGGTAGATTCAAGTTTCTGGCTTCCAGCTTCAAGCTTCTAGCTTTTAGCCTCAAGCTTCTAGCTCCATTTTTCTAGCTTGAAACTTCTACTTAGCTTTAAGCTAGCTTCTAGATTCTTGCTTTTAACTTCCAGCATAAAGCTTCTAGCTTGAACCTTCAAATTTCTTACTTTAAGGTTTTAGATTCCAGCTTAAAGCTCCAGGTTTAATTTTTCAAGCTTTTCGCTTCAAGTTTCGAGCTTTAAGTCAAAAGTTTCATGCTTAAAGCATCTTATTTTTAACTTCAAATTTCTAGCTTCTTGTTTCTAGCTTCTTTCTTCTAGCTTCTAGCTTCAAGCTCCAAGCTTCAAGCTTCAAACTTCTAGCTTCAAGTTTCTAGTTTCTATTTTCAAGCTTCTAGCTTCAGGCTTCAAATCTCATGCTTCGAGTTTTAAGTTCAAGTTTATAGATTCAAGCTCCAAGCTTCATAATTTTAGCTTCAAACTTTAAGTTTAAGTTTCAAGCTTCAAGTTTTTGGCTTCAGGCATCACACTTCTAGCCTAATACTCCTAGCTTCAAGCTACCAGCTTCAAGCTTCTGCTTCAAACTTCAAGCTTTAAGCTTTAAACTTCAAGCTTCTAGCTTCAAATTCTTTTAAAGCTCCAAGCTTCTAGCGTCTTGTTTTTTGCTTCTAGCTTCTGAATAAATATATTTACTTCAATCTACTAGTTTCATGCTAGTAAATGCAAGCTTCTAGCTTCAAGCTTCAAACTTCTAGCTTCAAGCTTTTTGTTTCTATCTAAAGATCTAGCTTCTAGCTTTAACCTTCAAGCTTCTAGCTTCAGGGTTCAAATTTCATGCTCCGAGTTTAAAGTTCAAGTTTAAAGACTCAAGCTTCTAGCCGCCAATTTATAGCCTAAAGTTTCTAGAATCTAGCTTATAGATTTCAGCTGTAAGCTCCAAGACTCTTGCTTCTAGGTGGAAGATTCAAGTTCCTAGCTTCCAGCTTCAAGCTTCTAGCTTCAAGCCGTAAGCTTCCAGCTACAAGCTTTTTTATCTACAAGCTTCTAGCTACAAACTTTTTCATCTACAAGCTTCTAGCTACAAGCTTTTACTACAAGCTTTCAGCTAAAAGCTTCTAGCTACAAGCTTCTAGCTTGACACTTCTACTTAGCTTCGAGCTTCTAGAATCTAGCTTCTAGCTGTTAGCTTTAAGTTTCTAGCTTAAAGGTGGAAGATTCAAGTTTCTGGCTGCTAACTTCTAGCTTCTCGCCACACGCTTCTAGCTGCAAGCTTCTTTATGCTCAAGTTTAAAGATTGAAGCTCCAAGCTTCATATTTTTAGCTTCAAGCTTCTAGAATCTAGTTTCTGGTTTCTTGCTTCTAGCTTGTAGCCACAAGCTTCTAGCTACAAGTTTCTAGCTTGAAACTTCTACCTAGTTTTAATTTAGCTTCTAGCTTCTTGCTTCTAGCTTCCAGCATATAGCTTCTGGCTTGAATCTTCAAACTTCTAACTTCAAGCTTTCAGCTTCAGGCTTCAGGTTTAATTTTTCAAGCTTTTTGCTTCGAGTTTTGAGCTTTAAGTCATAAGTTTCAAGCTAAAAGCATCTTATTTTAAACTTCAAGTTTCTAGCGTCAACATTATAGCTTCAAACTTGAAGCTTCCAGCTTTATGCTTCTAGTATCTAGCTTCTAGCTTCAAGCTTCAAGCTTCTATTTTCAAGCTTCAGGCTTCAAATCTCATGCTTCGAGTTTTAAGCTCATGTTTATAGATTCAAACTCCAAGCTTCTAAATTTTAGCCTCAAGCTTCTATAATCTAGCTTCTAGCTTCAAGCTTTCAGCTTTAAGCGGTAAGCTCACAGTTTCAAGCTTCTAGGTGAAAGATTCAAGTTTCTGGATTCTAGCTTCCAGCTTCATGCTTCAAGCTTCTATCTGCTAGCCACAAGCTTCTAGGTTGAAACTTCTATTTAGCTTTAAGCTAGCTTCTTCCTTCTAGCTTACAGCATATAGGCTTTATATCCGACTTCTATGTGTAAGATTCAAGCTGCTAGCTTCAAGCTTCAAGTTTCAAGCTTCAAGTTTTTAGCTTCAGGCTTCATACTTCTAGCTTAATACTTCTAGCTTCAATCTACCAGCTTCGAGCTTCTTGCTTCTAACTACTAGCTTGAGGTTTCTTGCATCAAGCATCTAGCTTCAAAACTTCTGGCTTCAAACTTCAAGCTTTAAGGTTTAAGTTTCAAGCTTCAAGATTTAACCTTCATGCTGCAAGCTTCTAGCTTCTAATTCTTTTAAAGCTCCAAGCATTTAGCGCCGAGTTCCTAGCTTCTAGCTTCTGGATTCAAACTTCTTACATCAATTTACTAGTTTCAGGCTAGTAAATGCAAGCTTCTAGCTTCAAGCTTTTAGTTTCAAGCACCTAGCTCCATATTTTTAGTTTCAAGCTTCTAGCATCGAGCTTCTAGCTTCAACCTACTAGCTTCCGGCTTGTAGCTTCTAGCTATAAGCGTTTAGCTTCTATCTTAATGGTTTTCCGGGGTTCGCACTCAAAGCTTTTAGTTTGTAGATTCAAGCTTCAAGCTTTAAGCTACAAGTTTCAAGCTTCTAGCTTCTAGCGTCTAACTTCTGACTCTTTTTGAGCTTCAAGCTTCTAGCTTCTAGCATATAATTCTTTTAAAACTTCAAGTATCTAGCGTCGAGTTTCTAGCTTAAAGCTTCTAGATTCAAACTTCTTACTTCAATGTACTGGTTCCAAGCTACTAAGTGCAAGCTTCTAGCATCAAGCTTCTTGCTTCAAATTACTATCTTCAAGCTTCTACCTTCAAGCTTTTAGCTTATATCCTTATGATTCTCCAAGGTTTGAGCTTAAATCTTCTAGTTTCAAACTTTAAACTCCAAGCTTGTAGTTTCCAGTTTCCAGATTCTCATATTTCTCCCTAATCTTTTACCTCACTTCCAACGCATTATAGATAACTTTTTCACACTTTCTCCACCAACGAACTATGTATCTTATCGAGTGCAAACTGAAACAAAACCTCACCCCTTGTGAGAGGGCACAAAATCCCATAAACTTTATCTCCGGGTGGTTGGCACAATACCACACCGAATAAACGTACCTACCATCAACTAGGAACGTATAAACCAGCTTCAAGCGAATGAACCTGGAAGAAAACTGACATGTAACATGATTCCAATTCACGTACCTATCCATTCTCCCTAGCGAGCGCCAAGCTTTACAGGGCTTGACTTCTATTGCTTTACGTTATTGTGTGCTACAACACACCATTATCGTCGGCTGTCGTCGTTTTCGTTGTCTGTCGTCCATTCAGATCCAGCTGCTGCTTCTGCCGCTGGAGGGCAAGGATCACCTCGACCAACGAACGGAACGGGGGATTAGATAAGCAAAAGAGAAGGAGAAAGTTCCTCTAGGAAGTGGGTCCGCTGGCCTAGAAATCGGTTCTCAGGAATGGGACAGCTGCACACAGTTTGGGGGAAAAAGGAAGTTAAGAGACAATAACTACACAGGAAATGAGTTAATTTTTTTTCGCATAATTAAAATGAATGTTCTGAGGAAAAAAATATCTAGTGAAAAAAGGCCTGCGAAATGTTGATTTCTATGATATTATCAACGTGAAGCTAAAAATATGACTATAAAAAAACTGCAACCGAAAAAATATATATTTAATTATCAACAAATTCTAAATAAATACATATTGGAAACACTGTCCAAAACAGTCCGGAACATGCCCGAGACGATGTCCACCACAACACACAAATCAGATTTATCAACAATCGAGCAAATTGTATTCCAAGTCATTGGGAAGGAGGGACAGTTTGGTTAGCCCAAGAAGAAGCATCCGCTTCTTGGAAGGTTTTGGTATTTATATGGGTGCAGGACATGGCTCGAGCCAACTTCCGGAAACGGACACGCAATACGTGACCGGGGTGAACTATTGTGTTTACCTTTCACAAATTGTATGTGTAGGAGACACACCTGTCCGCCTAACAACAATCGAATCGAGTGTGTGCGGATCCGGAGTTTGGCTGACCTGAATACCACTGGTGGAGGGAAAGAAGTTTGGCACGTCCTAAAGACGTTAATTCTAGGCTTTCTCGGACTTTCTTTCTTCCGAAGGGTACACTCTCAATAAACGAAGAATTAGCCCCGGGGTGGCAATATCCTGGTGAATCGTGTGAAAGGCACACGCCACACGTTGATTAGACTAGATTAGTTAGTGTGTTTGACACTAAGCCAAAAAAGGTGTTTTTTTCATGGGTGGTTTGGTCCGTTTTAAGAAGAAGATCGATGATAAGGGTTGTTTATGAACACCTATAAATTTTCCCATCTGGACAATGGAGAAACCATTTGATAAATTTGTAATCTTTTCCTTGATAAAGGTTTGACTGAGCTGAAATAGAATTTTAATTACAGAGAAATGTATGTTCGTAAGCTTCCTTAAGCCTACAGACCTCAAAAAGTGATTTCTCTATTTTTGAATTATGAAAAACTCTTATGTTTGTAAGTTTAAACTTCAGTAAAAAAAAAACCTATCCGTTTTTCTTCTCTTCCAGGTGGCCAAACTTCTTCAGAAGGGTGTCACTCCAGATGCCACCAACATGGACGGACTGACGGCACTTCATCAGTGCTGTATCGATGACAACGCCGAGATGCTGAATCTGCTGCTAGATTACGGAGCCAACGTGAATGCCCAGGATAGTGAACGATGGACTCCGCTACATGCGGCAGCCACCTGTGGCCATTTGAATCTGGTCAAAATTTTGATCGGCCGAGGGGCCAATCTACTGTCGGTCAATGCGGACGGCAATATGCCCTACGACATCTGCGACGACGAGGAAGCCCTGGACTACATCGAAGCCGAGATGTCAAAGCGGGGCGTCACGCAGGAGCTGATCGATGAGACGCGGGCGGCAACCGAGACGCAGATGCTGCTGGATCTGCAGGACATTGCCGTCCAAGGGGCAGACATGGAAGTACCTGACAGCCAGGGGGCGACACCGGTTAGTTGACAGTATAATTTATGGTAATTTCAACAATATTTATGGTCGATTTTACTATTTTCTTTCCAGCTACACATAGCGTCCGCCAACGGCTACACTCGAGTGGTTGAGTTCCTATTAGAGCAGCATGTATCGACGGATGCGGTTGACCACGACCTTTGGACACCGGTACATGCTGCTGCCTGTTGGGGTCATGTGAGTCCAACTTTTTCACAACTCGATTCAACCTCTAGTGTGCTAATTATTCAACTTTTTAAAATCTTTTCCAGCTGGAAGTATTAGAGATGCTAGCGCAAAGTGGCGCCGATTTGAATGCCAAAAATAAGAATGACGAAACGCCTTCCGGTAACACACTTTTATTATTTTAACTGAGTGATCTTATGAACTATACTGTTGATTTTCATTACAGATATTTGCGAAGATCCGGAGATTCGGGAACGGATAGAACAGCTCAAAACGGAGCAGGAAAGTAAACGGCTGGCCGAGGCGCAGCGGAAACGGGTGCGGCGGTCCCAGAGCAACAACACCAGGTATGTTCAATGGAAGTTTGTTGTTTCCTCAAAAGTGTTCCACTTGATCGTCTCCGCAGTTTACTATCGTTTGCTTTGTTTTAAAACCTTTTTAAAAGTGATTTGGATCCAATTTTGTGTACCTACAATATTCTCGAAACAATTCGATTTTTGTGGATTCCACACAATGTGGAATATAATGGCTCAAATCAGATGACATAGACCGAAATGATCATGTATAAAAAAAGATTATGTATACAATTGAGAAAAAAAATTGTACTTTGCATCGTATTAGTTATATCATTTCGAGTCTCTGGAGCCACTCGCAGAAAGTTCAGTGGGACATCGAACGTACATGTTTGTGGTTGTTTTTTTAAAAAACCATTGTGAGCTTTGGTAGGAGCTAACATTTTAAGGATTTGTTCGAAATGAAAAGCCATATATTTTCTTATAGAATTTCCATTAAGCCACAGAAGCAATTCACTAAAAAACCTGTAACTAGTGAAACTATAAAAACAAAACTCCACGCCCTAATGTCTGCTATAATTTGTTTAAAGGAAAAACAATCTGTTCTAGTTCTAGTGGTCTCAAAAAGTCTTCCTTAAAGATAAAGTACGACTTAGAATTGGTGATTTCTAGATTAGGAATTATGTATGTAGATAAAGTGATAGAATCCAATGATAATATGAAAAAACAAATGTACAATACAATAAAATATAAATATCAAAATTGTTTTTACGACACTAGAAAACTTATTAATTGAAATTCATTCAATTGGAACTACTTTTCACAGAAAACACAATGCTGTCGAAATTTTGCATTTTGGATTTCGATTTTTCGGATTTTTTTTCCACTCCGTGGGGGTTTATTAATCACTTAATAGCTTAAAATTGAAAAAAAAGTCGGTCCGCCTAACTAACACAGGTGTAACTTGCAATTCCCTGGAATGAATTTCACCAAATAACTTTTGTTGAGGTATTTACAGCGTTGAAATAGAATTTGCTGACCATATACGCTAACGGCCATAAGTTCGGAATCACCCCCTCTAAAACAAGAAAATTTGTTTGATCATATCTCAGTCATCTTATGATACCTATATTGCATTTCTTTTGATCTCATTGTAAAGTCGATGATCAAAACCTTTGTCGTATGTTTTTGGCAAAATGTATATGTTAACTGAATGTGACTTAAACTTGAATTAAAATTGGAAAATTTCCAAAAAAAATATATTTCAAAAAATTTATATTTTAACCCGCACTTTATATTTCAACCCGATCAGATCAGGGTTGGTTGGACCGAATTTAAAAATTCGAGTTGCATTAGAATCTTTTTTCATAAGTGTTTTTTTTTTAATTTTGTGCTAAAAATTTGAATATGTAGTGCTTTAATCAGACAAAAAAGCTACTTTAGCTATCGATCAAAAGTTTGGACTCACCCCTCAGTTTGGTGTATCGGCAAAAAGTTTGGGGTCATGCGAAACATGCAATTTAATTTCGTGCGTATCTCTATCATTAAACAACGTATCGCTAATCTGATAAGTTATCTTTAATGCTTATGAGTTTTTTTCGCTTTTTGGATATTTATTGAAAATGTTTTTTATCGGACTAACTTCTTTAAAACTCTATCTACAGTTTGATCTTTTTTTGATAACGTTCATCAAATAGTTGCAGACTTGTTTCGACCATAACTTTATTATCTTACGAGTTATTGCAGACCGGTTTGGCTCCATGTTTGATGGATCAACATATCTCGATCCTTTTTAGAAGTGAAAAAGACTTGAGCCTTTAAATATTAAATTGCCTTTGAGGTCGTTCAGATATCACGTGGACAGAAAAATGAGATTTTTGCTCCTTTCTCCCCCGAATCTGTCCACCTGGACAGATTCGATTTTTATTGCCTACATCTAATACTATGTAGTAGTGTGTCATGGTTTATTTTTCATTGCAAGCTCCGATTATTACAGAATGCATCTCAACTTGAGATTCTCAAAAGCCCATATTTTTTTCTGAATTAAGATCGAAACTGTCTAGATAATTCAAATTAAAAAGATGATTTTTTTAATTAATTTCTTATTTTGGATCGTTTTTGAAAAAAAGAGCTTTGATTGTATGTGCCTGGACGTATCTAGAATGATCGATTTTTAATTACTGATATAAAACGATATGTTATAATTCAAACTATATTTGGTAATTTTTAAGATATTTATAGTTTTAATTTACATACTTTTACGTTTGATAAAGAAAAAAAATATTAATGAATATATGGAAAATGGCTTAACACATCAAGTTAAAAATGTGTTGTCTCGAAATGAGTTTTTTTTTTCAATTAATCATTTATTTTTCTTTCCAAGGCTTATTTTACGTCTTTCATTACTTTTATGCACTTATACTTATTTGGCTCGAAGGCCTTCATACATTTTGAGCCGTTATCACAATTAAACAATTTTAATAATGATCAATAGTTTTCATAAAAAAAACAAAAATCAAAATTTAAAACTTTCAAAATTAAGTAAATTAAGCTAGATATGGTTACAATAAAGTTGTTCTGAGACAAAAATATGATTAAAATTATATAAATAAATTTCAATAATGTGGATTTCATGGAAAATAAAAAATTACATTAAAAATGTGAAACTTAGATTATTGGTTGTAACTTGATATCAGTTATCAAATTCTATACAAAGCACGAAAAACTTGTGTTTTTCACCTGCTATGATTAGTACTTTTGCTCCAAAGCTGTAAGGGGCTCGCGTTACCTGCGTATGTATGTGAGTGCAGTTATTCACGCATTGTTTGTTTTCTATGCAAAAAGTGAAATGTATTTTCATCCATTCTATCATCACTTTTAAATATTACTCACAATGGTATTTTTTGCAGAATATTCGGTGATGCAGACGGTACTTTTTAACACATTATAAGCTAATTTACGATTTTTCATGTTCAGAATTTTCGTTTCATCGAATACTTGATAAGTGCCAATAGTCGGTATTCGGCTGTTCGCACTATTCGGTACATCTCTATTGATATCTTTTCAATTTTCGAAAAATACTAAAAATACTACTTCTGAAACTAGAGGTGATGGATAAAAGCTGAAATCGAGTTCAGAAATTGCCTATGTTTTAATTTTTCCCTCAAGTTGAACATATTCGGAAGACATTTTTCTAATTTTGAATAACAAGGCTGGATTTCAGGATTCTCACCAAGTATACTGCCGATACTGTTTTAGCTCACCTACACAATAATATTTAAAATTTTGAGTAGAAAATCCAGCTAAATAATTTAGGTTAAAAAATCCACTCTGAATCTGAAAGTTTGGTTTGGAAATTGATTATGATTTTTACTGATATATTGAAAACTATTAACTTTCAGAAATTAACTCTTTATGCAATATGTTCAATATGATTCAGTTCCAACAAAATAAAAATCTAGTACTAGAGCTTGAAATTCAAGAAAAAACAAATAAACGTGAAGTTCCGAAAGCTTTATACCTACGGATATGATTTTCGTGATCTTATTTTAGAATTGAATTTATATTTTTGAAAATTGAAGAATTTGAACAAGAATTAATTATAATTCAATAGTTTCGAACAACGATTCAGCAAAATACTTCAGCAAAGTAATGAAATTAAATATTCAGTTTTCAATTCATAGCAATTATTAACAAACACTTCTCTTAAATATATTTTTTTTTGGAATCGTTGCAGAATGAAAATAATTAAAATTTTGGTGAGGGTCTTACCCTGATATAAATATTCATAGTAAAAATATTGTGGATAACTTGAAGATTTTTTTTTCATTTTCTTCTACGAAAATGTGTGTTTAATTTTCGTTTGTGAAATGGCATGTATATCGGAAAATTCATAGAAGAATTCTTAAAGTTATAATTTGTAAACTGTCAAATGTAAAAATTACGAAAATTATCCTTTTATCAACACTTTTTCGCAGTGAACATCTTAGATTCACTGAACCCCCCTTCATGTACCACTCTGTTTCTCAAAATAAACGATTTCCCGCCAGATATTTACGATTTTCTTATTGACTGATTTTGGAAAATTTGAAAAATCACCAAAAGAGCCAACTCTAGGACCGCCCCTGCACTTTCTTCTCCCAAATTATAATAAAAGCAAACAGTTGAGTCGCCGTGGCTATTACAGCTCCCTCTTCTACTAAAAAAGATTAATAAAATGATACACTAGGCAAAATGAAACTTTATTAGTAATAAACAAATCTTTGATTCAAAATTTTCCGTTGGACAATTTCTAAATATCTATATCTAAATATTCTAAATAATGACAGTGTCTCATTGATTCAAAACTAATACATTTTTCAAAAACCAATTCTTTTTCTAACTTTATTTTTCGAATTTTTAGTACAATAGTGTAATAAAGATATTCAAATAATTTAAAGATGTTTCAATCGAGTTGAATAGTTTTAAAATAGTTCGGAGTATTCATATGTCAAGAACTTAATTAAAAGATATAATAAACCATAATAAGAGGAACGAAAAACTCCAATAAAAGACTAGAAACGTCGAATACTTGTGTCTATCATCTTATATCTCATCGGGGCTTCGTCGATTTCTTCAATCGTGAATCTCTGGAGCCACCCGCATGCAAACCGATGCGATAGCCATTCTTTAAAACAAAACCCTTAACTTTCTTCATTCAAACACATTTGACCCATTCCAAGCACCCTCAACTGGAGAACCGATTTTCATTTTTCATTATCCAAGAATAAATTGCACAGCGTTAGAGAGGTTATTTCTTGAGTGCCATTTTCCATTAAAAGATTTTCAGTTATCTTTTATTAGAATTGAGTATGTTATCGTTGAAATATAATTTTTTTTATGAAATAAAATTGATTTTTGCAATTATTCTATATTTATAACATAACTTTGTAAAAAATCGAGCTTTGTTAAAAAAAACTATTGATTGCAAATTGATGATAGAAAACCCATCTTTTAAGCATGGTATAAGATAAATAATAGTCACTGCAAGTTTACGCTCTAGAATCGTTGACAAAGGCATCTATTTTTAAGTGTTGTGACGTCACGAAAATTCTACTGTTTTTCAATTTATGATTTACTGAAATTTCATATATTGTCGAAAATTGGAGGTCTCTTCAAACTTTTTGAGTGGAATTTAACGCAATTTTTAGATTGAAAATCGGTCACGAAAGTTTATTTACTTTTTTTCGAAAACGTTCAAGACCTTTTACTTCAACACTGTCACTATTATAGTATTTCTTCAACACAAGTTAAACATAACAATGCACTTCAATAAACGAATTCTATTATCAAGTTTTTTAAGAAACAAATTTTTGTTTTGCATTAACTTGGTTGTTTCTAAACATTTAAAAAAACATATAAAATCGCGCATTAAAACACTTGATTCGAGAATAAACAAACTATCAAACAAATGAAATCCTCATCGACTTAGTGAAAGAATATTTGTGAATCATAGAGCAGGTAGTTATCTGTGATTGTCATTTATTTTTCCTTTCCTTTGCAATTAAGGATTAAAAAGATTCAGAAACACATTTCAACGCTTTTACGAATAAATATTTCCTAGTATTATTTTTTTCTAAACAATATTCACATGATCGCACAAAAAAACTTCGAATAAAATTGATGTGAGCAGTGTTGCAAACCTTATCTGCTTATATGGGCTTTTGAGTTTTAATTCTCCTTATTTTTTGGGAATAAATAGATCGATTTCATCACCAAATCACATTATTTATTAAATTTTTAAACAATTTCAGTAAATTAAGCATTAATTTTAAGGTTATACTTTGATTTATTTCATGTAGCTGACCATAAAATTTCGTAACGTCACAACGCTTTGCAAAACCCTGCTTTAAAAAAATGGTGCGTTGTGACGTCACGAAACTGAATCGCTCTAAAATAAATTTAAATCAAAATTTGAGAAAATCAAAAACAGCGATTTGTTGGTTGTAATGAATCGATACTTTCCTGAAATTTTCATAAAATTTGTTCGAATAGAAGAGCAGAAAAATGCGGTGTTGTAAAAAAAACTCAAAAGTGAAGAAAGAGGCGCATTGTGGCGTCACGATTCTTTTTGCTTATATTTTGTTAACTATTTATTCTATGAAAATACTTTTGATTTAAAATTGTAGAGAATTTATTTTGACCATAGATGGTACAATTTTTTTCAATGTGCGATAAGACCTGTAAAACTTACATACAATATATTTATGTACCCAAAAATGTTTTTTTCAATTTCACGCTGGAACGAGTCAAATGCGTTTTTCAACTGAGAGAAAAAAAAGTTCATCTCATTCAACTTTTTATTTACCTTCATTATTCATTTTCATAGTCAAAATAACAAACTTGCACCGAATACAACGTATTAAGATTGTGTGATTTTATTCTTCCAATAAATTTTGAACATTATGGATCCAAGGCAAATAAAATTGTTAATTATCAAAATAGAATTTCACTAGAAGATAATTAATTTAATTTTTGAATCGCTATCTAGAACCATCTTATCGTACAGTAAAATTTGTGTTAATGCTTGCTTGGGTAACCGTAATTTTTTTCAAATTCTTCTAGAAAATTGAATCTTTAAGATTCAAATTTTAAACGAACGACAATAATAAGGTGTACAGTAAACGATTTGAACATTCTCCTAGAAAGCAGCAGGTCTTTTTCTGGTTCCGTTCCCAGAACACCGCTTCCCCTCATGAATCGAACGCACAAAAACACTCTGTTGAAGCTGAAGAAGTTTTAATCAAAACATTTTTCTCATCCCGCAGGGCACAATCGGTTCGGCGGACTTCGCTGCGGGACAAAGGACTCACCACCAAGAAGGACGCCGTCGAGGAAGCTCGGTTTCGATTACAAGCTCAAGAGGTGAGTACCATCAGTATCAGTAAGAAACTTTGCGATCCGGGAGCCTGGCAGCTTCCGTTTACTACGACGAAAAAGGCAAAAGCGTGGGAAAACTCTTCCCATCAGCTTCAAGGGGCTTCAAGGGCTTTCAGCGTCTCTAGGAAAAGTATAGTTGAAAGAATTTGGCTTCGGAAACTTTCCCCAACAGAATCGGTTGAAAATTTGGATACAATTTCCTAATTGGACCATAATTAAGCTCGGTAACTGGTGCAGCTTGGTCTGATTCCAACTAAAGTTGGCCATCGGGAAATTTTAATTAAAATTTGTCGATTGGAAGTATTGCTCTCAAATTAAAATACAATTCAAAAACTCCAGCATCCAACAATGTTCACTCGGAATCATCAAGATGTCAGCTCTCGGAAACATCTCAAAGTTACTCTTCATCACCCCCGAGGAGCAGTCGAACTCACACATTGAATTATTAAAATTTGTGCAAAAGTTGATCTCGTCGGAAGCTGTTATCTGTCGATTCCGAGCTGGGAGAAGCGACACACTCGTCCAACCTAAATTTGGGGGTGGATGGGAAAAATGTTTTTCCCATCTCGGTCACTTGTCGAGAGAAAGTTTATGAAGCTACCTTTCTCCCTGCAACAAACCGAACAGAAGGGTTACCATTTGGGAGGACCGCCCATCCCAAACACTCGAAAAGAGCTTGACTTTTATCGATTCCGAGCGAAAAGTGAAAGGATACAATATGAAGTCAAATCAAGGATCGGTTCATCTAGCAGAGAACAATCTGGAATCGACAATATATAATTGGAATGATTATGAAAAGTCGTGTAAATAAACAACTGTAGCCAAGAAAGATGCTTTGTGTGTGTTGTACTTCTAACAATAACAGACATAGAGTATGGTTGGGTAAAAGTGCGACCTGAGTGCTATCCTATTTTTAGAAAAACAAAATTCGTCCAAAAATTTTTCCAAAAACCAAAAAATAGTATTTGATTTTTTAGACTTTTATCTCTCCTCCAAAAAATTACGAAGAAAATCGAATGAAGAACTTGATGGCAGAAGTGAAAATGCCTCCCTGCTGTCGAAATGTTCTTTTACCCCATCAGCCTAAATAGCCTCATGTTGTGCTGATGGCCGAATTCCACATTTCTGCTTATGGTCAAGAGAAAATTATTTTGAATAAATCTTTGCTTTCAGTAGCAGCTTCTGTATTCGCTTCTGATACAAATCCTATACATGAATTTGGAGTTCTTCACTAATTGTCCATATTCAACGGATTTACGAAATCCAATTCTCATTTGAGAAATGTTCCGCATGAGCAAGCGATTGTAAAAACAAAAACAAGCGCAGATGTTTCAAATGCATTTTCAGATTTACTTGGGTGAACCCTGTATATCATTCGTACTTTGCCCTTTCAAATTCCTGTGATTCACAGTTTATTTTACAAAACAGAGGCACATAAATGGAATTCTTTCTTCGGCATTTTTAAGTGATTGAAGACAACTAAATAAACACATTACAATTTTAATTGGAAACAAAAATTTTCGAAATACAAATTTAGCTTAAAATAACAACAATACCAAAAATACACAATAAATAGGGAAAAGGATTTCTAACACCATTTTCTTACTCATGATTACCACACTTACTCAAAAAACAATAAATTTGATAGGTAAATTAAATCAAAATTTTCAAAACAACACACAATGAAAGTTTTAAATCGATTCATAATCATCAATTCATAAATCAAATGATATTAATTGTTTTTTTTATTATTATTCTTCTTAATTTACAATTTTTTTCTTCCTTTTTTATACTAAAGTGTTGATTGAAAAATTCTGCTGTAGTATTTTGAATTAGAACAAAAATATTCAATCGCAATGTGAATTTTCAATAAGGAAAAAAACCGTTTTGAACTTTATTTTTAATCATTAGTCGATGGTTGATTTAATTTCTTAAAAATAAGAATATAATATTTCAAGAGTGTGCTCGAAGTGAAAGATACAACCTTCTTTAATAACATTAAATTCTTCCAGGTGTCAAAATAAAAGGCTTATAAAGTTCACTTTTGAAGCTGAAAAATAAAAGCTGAATAAAAGGCTTATAAAGTTCACTTCAACATAATAACTTCATGTTATACTGCCAAGGAAATTGTGAAAAATGAGGAATCGAAATTTACATTTAAAAATTTGTTTTAATTGGTGAACGTCTAATGTTGTTCTAAAATGAAATGTTTCAAGCTTACGGAGATTTAAACTTAAATTCCGCCAAATTTCTGACTTGCTTGTAAACAATTATTTTTAAACAACTTTTAAGATCAAGATATTAATTTCCTTTGGAAAAAAATTCCATGGATGGGGGGCAGAATTCGATAATTCAACTTTCATTCAACAACTTAAGTATTTTTCAACTTTTTTTTTTTATTAGAAGCAAGATAAGACACTCAAACTTAATCAAAACTTTAAATTTAAAACTTCGACCAAGATAATAAATTCAATGCTATCTTACCCTAAGAACTCTTTTGAAGGAATTCAAAATCAGAAACCATATAAATAAAAAAAATCAAAATTGAAATGCAAAAATGAAATCATTTTCTTGATAATGAACAAAACCACAATCAGCAAATTATTCTTGCACTTACAATTTTAATGTGGTTCAAACAGACCAGATTTCAAAACTCAAACTTCATGAAAAAACAATATAGTGAGAATCGAACTCACTGCCACATCTCGCCTTGCCAGTCCCGTATCTTACCCAGTACACCATCTCAGTCGGTTAGCAAACGAAAGTTTATTGTCATAGTGTCATAGTCCTTAGTCCATAGTTTTCTATTTCCGGCCAGTTCACACGCACAGCTCATCTTGGCTGCTGATTTTTTTGCCGTCGGTTGGAAACAAAGAATGTTTTGTTTCTAATGCCAATTTACATACACACACAACTCTCGGTAAATCATTCGACATTATGCTGACTGATTGTTTCCACCCTGTCATGTCTTGTGATAGGATATGGGGTATATTTTATTTGCTTTCTTTCTGATATTTGCAATGCGTTTGCGCAGAGAGGACAATGCCAATTATTAGAAAGCTTGTTAATGCCGATCCGGCATAGAATCTTATACCGATATTTTCATCTACGGGGATTTTCATTTTTGGAGTAGCATGTGATTTATGGGGGTACAGTTGTTAGTTTCCAGATGTGAGAAAGATGGGAAGAACCAGAAAAAAGATAAGTACAAATTTCTCTTACTTGAATTCACTCTAATCTCTATTATACCTAATTATTTCGTGGTCTGATTACAAGTTCTCTGGAGCTCTATACGGATTAGGTAGATGGTGTATCGGAATTTTCAACGACACAAAGCTAATAGACATAGGAAGATTGTATTTTAGATTCGTGTGTTAAAGGGTTTGATAGAAATGGATGTAATAACATCGCGCACTTTGATGTGTATAAGGTTCCGGTCAAGCGGCGGGTTGCGGGTCTATCAAGCTGTCAGGAAGGGTTTAGGAACATCTAGAGATACTCGAATAACATTGTGGGTGGTGGGTGATTCGTTTTGGCACTAATGATGCGCTATTCGGCTAATATGTACTGTACCAGGGATTGACAACTTTTTATTCAAAAACCAAAAATCTCAATTATCATTGAAATAACAAAACCATATTAGCAGACTGTTCGAGTTCGAATATTATAGTAATAGTGTCGAATATTAAAGAGTTATTGAAAGTTTGGATCGGAGCATTAAATTAAAATCTGTAACTTAATCAAATTCTTATATTCTAGATTTATTCTAGTTCTAAATTTAAGATTTTATCGGCGTTTTATTTTTAATTTTCTTATGAATCAAAATTGCAAATTTCAATTCTTTTTAAGATCTTGATTTAAAATACAACTTGTTAGATGATCTTTAAAAACCTTATCAGATCCCAAACTGAAACATCATAATTAATTAAAAGTGAAATCAAAATGTTAAAGTCATTGCACATATTTACATATTGCTCTACATTCAATTTCATTAATTCCTTTTACTCTACGATTAAACTAAATACACTTATTGTGAGCTTTCCGATTATCACGTCATTGTGTTTGTTCCTTTTTAAAATATTCAAATTTCATTTCTAAAATACTTCTTTTACATTAATAATCAAGTCCGAAATCGTATTGTTTAGTATTTATTTCAGATTATTGGTATTTATCGGATAAATATATATTGTTTTCATTAAATAATTTTAAACAATTAATTTTTAGGTTGATATAGTTTAATTTTGGAGAATAATATAAGCGAAAATCTGTCAAAATCATTGCCAAAATTAAAGCAATGCATGCAAATATTGTTTTGTTTTAAATTCTCTTAATTTCATAATCAATATCATTTCCTTGTTGTTTTCAGCTTCTATATCATTTCACAAGTAAATTGCAAATTAGTCAAATAATCATCTTACTGCTAAATAATTTGCATTAAAATTTCATTCTAAATTTGTTACCTGATATCATCGAGAAGGAGTTTTCAATAGTTTAAACAGATTATTTAATCTTTAATAATGTAATTGTTAATACGATTTTATTTCAGATAATGGTTTTTTATCCCAACCATTTCTGTTGAATTAAATGTATTTATCCGTTTTTTTACCCACAACAACTAGGTATTTGAACACTTCGATTGTTATAAACCAACATCGATTATTACGGTTTTGTTTTGATTATCTCAGACCACCGATTATATTTACAACAGCATTATATGGCAAATTTATCATCCCGTTTACAAATCTTTTTTTCAGTAATATTTTAGCAATCGACATATATTTATTTTTGATTTCAGTATCAGTGTGAATTAGAAAAATTAAATTGACATTAATAAAAACTCTTATTTTTATAGCTCAAAGAGTGCAAAAGGACAATTGAACACTGAACCCTCGGATCCCAACTGCAGCATATACATAAATTTTAATACATATATTAAATTTGTAAGTTTATGTTAAAGAATTCATTTTCAGGTGATGAAACGATTTTAATCTTTTCTTAGAGACTTTCAGGGTAATATAATTTTTTTGTTTTGTTTAAACACACGTTGAGTGCGGCGGCTTACGTTCAACCCTGCTGAAGCATAATGGGCAAATGGTTAGCAGAATCAAATTAGTTTTTTTTTCTTTTTAATAATATGATAGTTTATTTCAGCTGTTCAACAGAAAAGCGATGTATGTACCCCAAATCGTATCAATCGTTTTTATGTTATCTAAATAAATGTTATCATAGTGAATCTTTCAACAAAAATTTTGGAAATGTATTTCAGATTCGCCGTTTAGCTTTTTGGCATTACCTTTATAAATACATTTTTTTTTTTAATTTAATCCATCTTTATTCAAAGTAATATATTGCCTTGGAAGGACGAAGTTATTTCAACATGTAGCTATAGGATATAACTTATACTTTATCATAAGCTTCCGCTTATTTGGTTTCATTCAACAATGTATTAATTATTAATTATTTTTCAGCTGAAGAGTTCTACTTTTTTAATTTTTATTTCACTATCAGCTTTGTTCATTGAACAAAAATGATTATATTATGTCATACCTTTAATAATTTATTCTTGATGTTAAATGAGGTTCTCAGGATCAGGGTGTAAGTGGCAATTTTAAGTTAAGTATACCTAGATCGAATTCAATACAGAATCATCATTTCAAAAATCGTATGAAAGTTTTTTTATACTTACATGGTGCCAAGTTTTAGTAAAGCTAACATGTTGAGTGCTGCAATTTACGTTCAAGCATGACTGGCACATGAGGTATATAAGGTTTTCATTTTTTTTTTGCAATTTAATATTCCATTTCAGCTTTCCAGCAGAAAAATAACAGTCCACAAATCGTGCGCCGATATATTATTGATATATTTCCCAGCGGTATGTCGTCGTTTTCAAACATTTCAAATTGACAAAAAAAAAAACAATTAATTGTTTTTTTTCATAATCAAACATGATAACCAGTTCATTGTAACATTATTGTGTAATTTGTTTTTTTTTTTGCGTTTACGGTCTCTTATTCTGTCCTTTATTATTAATAATTCATGAAAACAGTTGAACTAGTTTTATTTCATTTCAATCTATGTACTATTGCAACTATATTTAAAAATCTATATATATAAAAAGTAATTTCCGTTTGTTTGTTCGTTTGTATGTTTGTCTTCAATAGGCTCAGCTGCCTTAAGAGCTAGAGAGCTGAAATTTGGCATGGGTGCTCATTAGGACCAGGAATGATGAAAAATGTTTTTAGATTTTCGGATGACCCCTTTTGAAGAGGGTCGTCCATACAACAACGGTTTTATTCCCACGAACCAAAAGTCATGGCACCCATTTTCTGAACCGACTTTCGTTTCCGTTCATTTCGTTGGCGGGATTATTTTCACCATCACCAAGGGCAGGCTATTAGAAACGACCATCCAGAGCTCACATGTACTGGATAGGAAATCGAAGCTTGCTAAGCATTAAAAATTTGAAAGTGAAAATTTTGGCGGGTGTTTTTTGTACCTTCTACTGTTCAAAGCACATGCTACCGGTACGAGATATTTGGATACAATTAAAAGCCTACATTTTGATTGAAAAATACAACTAGCCTGTTAGAAATATATTGACTAGAATAGTAGTGGCTTTCAAAGTACTCTTTACCGCCGCTGGGGGGCTTTGAGGGTCAACCATTTTTTATATTTTTGGAATTCCTCATACAGAAAGATTTTTTTTTAGATTTAGAGTTATAAGTTCAAGGCTGCGATTTTAACGCTTCAATTGGAATTTTGATGGGGGATTAGATAAATTGATAAGATAATAAAACTTGAGGTTTTGAGTTTTATACAATTCAATTTCACTGACCAATTTCTAGCTATTGAGTTACCATTGATGACCAATGTGGCCGATTCTACCATCTATGAATGGGATGTGTGTGCCCATAAAAATAAACAGAACTCAAAGGAAACCTTTTTCATAATATAAAAATGGTGTTTTCGATAACTTCAAAAAACTATTAGTAGAACTTCCAACATTTAAGGTAAACTAATAATAAAACAGTGCGAAATTAAAAAGCGAAAAAAATACACACATGCAATTGAAAACATGCAAAGTGAGTTTCCAACATGCTCAACAAATTCATCCATATTGAAAAGTGGAATAATATTCAAAAGATATTTTCATTAGATAACGGATGGAAAAGATAAAAAAGCAGTTTAATCTTTTGAAGATAAAAATATTAGGCCAAATCAATTCAAGCTTCCTAAGAAATTATGTTTGTAAAAAATTGAGGTATCAAATTTAAAAAAAGGGCTGGCTAAAGGGGTCGTCTATATTAAGTTTTCAATATCTTAGTCATCTTGCCGTTTTTATACATCGGATTGGGTTGAAAATTGGCACATGGAGTTATTTGGGACAAACAATTGAATTCACTTATCCAAATTAAAGTCAGGGATCGGCCTAAGGGGTCGTCCATATTAACTATTCACTGTTTTTGCGATATTGTCTTTATTATACATCGGATTTATATGAAAATTGGTACACGAGAGTTTTGAGGTACAATAAATCGATTTCAGGTATTGAATTCAGCGTAAGGGACCGGCAATGGGGTCGTCCATATTAACCTTACAATATTTTTGAAATATCGTCGTTATTATACATCGGATTGGGATGAAAATTTGCACACGGTAGTTTTCAGAGACGGACAATCGACTTCAGATATCAAAGATTGGCACGAGCAATCAATTCCTGATTTCAAATGAAGTAGCAGACGACAGAAGAGGTGTTCGTCAAATATTTTTGCAATTATAACTTTACAATTAATTCGGAAATGCATCTGGAAAATATTTGGCTATCGACTTTCAGACAAACTGTTTATGACATATTCCAAGTTGAAAGCGAAACGGAGTTCGTATGGGATCAGCTAGTATATTATAAAAATAGTCACAGTTAACATAGTATTATCAAACGTTTATAGGTATAGCTGGATGACGTCGAAAACATCAAACTATTTTAGAATTTTACGGATTTTAAAATTGAATCACAAGCAAATTAAACTATCAAAATTTTAGCACATGCAGCGCATTCTACTAACTAGGTACGTGTGTTTTCTTCTAGCTTTTCCCTGCGCGATGTCAGAAGCAAAGGTTTGGATGCGCATTTGTATTATTAGTACAGGTTATTGTGTGTTCAATTGAAATAGATCCTCTATAAGCTGGAGATGCTAATAATACAAATGCGCATCCAAACCTTTGCTTCTGACATCGCGCAGGGAAAAGCTAGAAGAAAACACACGTACCTAGTTAGTAGAATGCGCTGCATGTGCTTTCATAGAAATCGTTGTTTTTAATGCAAACATGGAAAAGTAAAATTGATGTATCTCGCTTGGATACAGGTGGATACTGACGATTGTACCTGCATCTTGTAGACGAAATCTTCGACTTTATTTTGCATCTAAAGCGGGCTGCCCGATGTTGCCCGGTGTTTGTAAAATAAGGCGTGAAAAAGCCCTATTTTCGGTAATCTTTTTAACATAGCTCTGCAGTATCACATTTTACAAACTTGAAATGTTCAACAAAGTGGTGTATTTTAGTAAGACAAACAACTTTGTGGAACATTCTATTAAACTTAAAATTTACCGAAAAAAGTTATTATTAAAAAACTGATTTTTAGAGGTTAAGTTTCTTATTTGGCCGATATCTCGGATAATAATTATTTTAGAAACTTGACATCTGAGACGAAGTTGTAGAAAATTTGACTTTTAACAAGTTTGTAAAAGACATCAAAGAGCTAAAACCTATAACAGAGAAGTTAGAAATTTTATCTCACTTGTAGGGGGATTAATCAGAAAAATAATAGTTTTTTATTATAGAACTAATTTTACTGACAAACTTCTCTGAAGACACCGATATGCTAAAATGTGACCTAAAAAAGTTATAAGCAACGATCACGTTTTTCGCATTTTGGACCACTGTGCGGTGGTTGGCGGTGGTTGGCGGAAATTAGAGTAATAAGATGTTTTCAGCGTATTAGAGTTATGGCAACAATCGTGTATGGGCTTGGTGGTTGACTAAGGTGCATTGGTATGGGGGGTTGATTTTGGTGAAGGATATAAAGAATGAAGAGGATAAACTGGACGGATTGCACTCCCAGTGAGAATCATCTCTTTGAAGGGAGTAGTGGAAAAGTTCACATAACGCCCCATGTGGCTAATACGCGCCACCCTTGTTTTGAAGAATCTGAAACATTTTAAGTCTGCAAAATATTACCAATTTGTTTTCAATGCTGTGATTGGCCATGGCAAGTATGAATTTTTCCTTAAAATGCCCCTGGACGAAGGGTCAAAAGTCTTGGTTTTACAGACAAATCTGGGCACCTGGCAACCCAGTACACAGCGGCACGTATTTGCAACACAGTTTTGTTCTGTGGCTTTGAATATAGTTTTTAAAAATCAAGTTTTTGATGCAACTGTAGCAATTTGAGTAATAAAAAATCATAGGCATTTGTAGAAAACACTTTTCTTCAATGAATACACCCATTTTTAACACAATTTGTACGTGGAATACATAGAAAATCGGCGATTCGCTTAGATGGCGCATGATAGGGCATGTTCCCCTACAAGGTCAGCTGTCATAATTTGGAATAAAATTGATCATCTCAATGCTGACAGTTGCGGAGTTTTAATTGAAATATGTTTCAATTTTCGCATAAGTGATTGTTCAAGAGATTTTTGAACTTGACTTTTGTTTTTTCCGATTTGATGTGCGGTGGAAGTGAATTATAACGAGTAATTCCATAATAGATGAATGCATTTTTGGCTAACTCGATCGTTGGACGTTTCGTTCTAAACGTTGTTTCGTTTCTAAGTCCATATGTATGGTTTGGTCGGTTATTCGATTCATTGTGGTGGGCCTGAGGATTGTTCAGATGGTTGTGGATGATTGTCAATGCCTGCTGTTCTCTCATACCTTTGATCGGTAGGATCGATTTATCGGCTTCTCTGTACAACTGTATCGTGGGATACAACCTTGGTCGTTTGAAGACTATCTTTAGACAGCGATTTTGGGCGATTTGTAGTTTTTTGAGATTGGCTTCGGATGCCGCTCCCCATATAAACATCAGGTATTGCATCTTTGACTGGATAAAAGCATGTTACAATAAAAGCAGTTGCTTCGAGGGAACAAAACTTTTAATTTTCCACAGAAGACCACATGCGGCGTTGATATCTTTCAGCAGCGTTTCAATATGGTTGGTCCATTTGAGTGTGGAGTCGATAATTAGTCCCAGATATCGAAAATGGGTGACTTTCTCTATTTTTGTGTTATCTACCACTAGGTCATCATGAGGCAGACTATTTGTTCTAGCAGAATGTAAAATCATATATTTCGATTTTGTGAGGTTCAATGACAGCAAGTTTTCATTAAAATACTGTTGAAGTATTCGCATGTCATCAGCCATCTTTCGAACAATTGTATTTGGGCTAACATCCTCATAGCACAATGATGTATCATCTGCGAACAGTCGAGGTTTCCCGTACAGCGGGTAGTTTTGGAAGATCATTGATATACACGAGAAATAACAAGGGTCCTAGATTACTCCCTTGGGGGACACCTACTCTCAAAGGACGATGTACTGTTTACACCGTTTGCCGATACGTACTGATCTCTTTCATCTAAGAAACTTTCGATGAGCTGAATAATCCGACCACGTATTCCATAAAAATTCAATTTCTGGATCAGAATATTGTGGTTTATCGTGTCGAAAGCTTTCTTCAAGTCTAAGAATAGTAGGCCGACTTGTTTTTTTGAGTCTATCGCCTCGTACACATTTTTGAACAGCTCTCCCGTAGCCGTTGCTGTACTGGAAAGCATGTCCTCTAGTCTTTTAACGTACATGAATGTGATGATAGCTATTCATATGACTGTTCGCCAGCTCATCACAATCTAAAGTAGCTTTTACAAATACCGCAAGACCTTATTTTTTAATTTAAGAAAACCAAAAATTTTAAAATGCAGAGCTTCAATAAAAAAAAAATTATTATAACCAATAAATCTACGCCTAAAAGAATTTGAATAAAAGAGTTTTTTTTTCTGAAATTCGAGTTCAATAAGTTTTATCGGAATTAAATAAGAACTAATTTTCTAAATTGCACAGGGATAACAGGAAGGGGAAAAGCTAGAAATTTAAAATAAAGTTTTAAATGATGTTCAATCACAATATTTAATTAAAGCCTCCAAAACATAGAAGGAGCTTCCTTAGGAAGTCTGTAGAAGAATAGTAGGTGTAGAAATAAATAAAGATCGCACTATACCAAAATGGATATTTACCTAACTAACACAACCCATTCCTTGGTTCAAGAATCGTTTTGAAAATCAGTTTGTTTTCTAATTATTTGAGTGTTCAAAATTATTTATTTATCAGTTTAAAAACTTATAACGCCTCATAGTTGTTAATAGTGTAACGTTTTCTTCTTGCCCAAGGCCGGATTAAGGGGGGGGCAAAAGGGGCAATTGCCCCGGGCCCCCCGGCTCAGGGGGCCCCCCGAGGGAAAAAGTTTTAACATTCAACTTAACATTTAACATGTTAAGACCCCCCTAGAGTTAGCAGTGAAGAAATTCTCCTGCATTTTGCGAGCTAAGAATATCAAAATTCTGGTATTGAATTTCAAAAACACCTCAAATTTTAATTTTGTTTTTATCGAAACATATCAGTCGGAGTATTCTGTGCAGAACAGGAAAAATTAAGAAAAACATCTTCTCATTTTCATTACATACAAACGTCTAGCTTAATAATAATGTTTATTATTATGTTAACTTTTCAAGTTATGCTTGCTGCACTAAAATAGTAGCTTATTTCGCCAAAACTGACTCACAGTGCTAAGAGAGAATAGAGAAACTTTATGATAAGCATTTCCAAATCTTACTCGGGCAGTATCCGGGTTAATACCGGGTTTTATTATAACTATTCACTTTTCGATCATTATTATTTAAATTTTCGTGGGTTTGTAGATTCTAAACACTTTTTCTTCTCTATTTTTGCAAATGAAATCTTAAAAAAAAACTGTAATTGCTTAAATTGGACCAGTCAACAGTACAGAGTTTTTTTTTATTGAATTTCCATCCCAATTTCTGCCTTGGATTTGAAATTCGTATTGAAACATTTGCGAGGGATGAATGACTTGAAGAAGTTAAAATCCAACCAAATAAAAAAAAAAAGTATTAAAACATTTTCAACTGAGTTAACCAAAATTTTATCATCTACTTCAGTAAATACCTGTACTCAGCATATCATTTTCCAAATGATCATTCTCAAATTATTAAAAAAATTATCTCATAGTTAAGATGCAAATACCATAGAGTGATACTCTTAACATGAATATTTATATGTTCTTATTCTTATATTTTCCAGATGCTGTTGATTGAGATTTTCAAGTCTTGTGTTGTTTCTCTAGTTACTGACGTCCAGTTTCATGGATTTTCTGAATTTTGAGAACTTAGGATCTTTGTTTTAGGTAGTGAACTAATTTGGATTCCTTATCTGACTTTTTTAATGATAACTGATTCTGTGTTTGAAGCATTTAATCTCTAATCAGATTTTTTTTTTTTTCAATCGATCATTTTTGCACTTATACCCCTTTGGCTTTAAGGGCATCGAATGAAACTTTGGTCACATTTAGGATAAAAATTTGATAACAATTTTTTTTATTTGATCATTTTCATAAACATTTCATGAAAACGTTTTTTTGTGTTTCAAAGATATAAAATTGGCCCTGATTGAAACTTCAAATCACTTTTTTTTTAAATTTAATTCATATTTTGTTTCTTAAAACTTTGTTTGAAATTATGATGCAGATTTGAGACACTGAGTTGTGGTTCTTAATCTGATCTGATTTTTAGTCTTGATTTCTTAAACTTGTGGCAACAATTGTCAAATTGCCCTATAATGTATCCGACCAATCATCATCCGACACATCACACGATCGAACGATCGTTACCACACACACACTACCTACACACGACACTCGATCGTTCTTTTATCGTACAGAACACGCTTTGTTCTTGACCGCCATTCTGGTTTCCCATTGTACATATTAGAGAGTAATAAACCGACACTCAAAGAGATCAGTCGACTCTTATTCATCTCCGAAAGGTCCCCCAAAAACTCTTATATCTGTATATCTATGGAATTTGAATTTTATTGTTTTGTTTATTGTTTGAATTTTGTATTCAATGTTTCAAATCTTCATGATACTTCCCAATTGTCATGAGGTAAATATTTCTCGATGAATCACAAACCAGACAATGATGAAATGAATATCATTTAAAATATCTATCCGATCATTTTTCTAAACCAGAGAATTTTAGTTGGTGATAAGGGTATTTAAAAAAAAAGAGAATAAAATTGAGCATTTTGCAGCTCAAATCAGAGCTTTCATTGTTTAAAATTGTCTAAATTCTTCCGCAATGTTTGCACTTAATCAATTAACCATTTTTATTTGTTGGTACCAGGAACTATCTTCTACGCAGACAACATGGTTATTTGAAGACAGTAAACTGTGCTCATATCCAGTTCTTTTACACGTTTAAAATGTTTAAGAAACTCTGGGATATCATTTGAAAAAAATAAATCGAATCATAGGGGCCCCCCGAGTAAAATTGCCCCGGGCCCCGCGATGGCTTAATCCGGCTCTGTTCTTGCCACTAATGCCAGCAACTTATTTAAGGGCGCCACTTCCTGGAAGGAAGATTGCTGACACGTGTTTTTAATCCGGCCAAGACTCTTTCTCAAGGCGGGTGCTAATTTGTTTGGCTCGAAAAATCGGATTAATGACTCACGGAACCCAATCGGGAGACACAGGGGATAACTTTGGATCAAAAGGAAAAAGTTGTGCGAAACGAAATAACTGATTCTAGTAACTCTAATTCGGTGATATAAAAAAGAATTCAAAAGGCTCACTTCGCTAGAGGATTGCCTACCCGCCAGGCGTATTTCGAGAGCCAAAACAGTGTTTTAGTTATGGCAACAATTACTTTTTATGACAACTTTTGGGTGTGTGTGGAGCTCCTAGCTGATTCCCTAACGGGTTGGTTTGATGTACAATATTAGTTGTTATTAATTCTAACCTGTGTGATTTCCGGTTCCGGTGATTGGTATGTTGAAGTGATTCCGACACGGGTGGATGGTGATACGATTTCCGTTTGGGCGACTGTTTGTCACGAACTGGCACAGGAAGACTCGGAGGTATTCAAACCGCAACCGAGTCACCTGTATCGGTAGTGCCGAGCGATCCCGACACTGGTGGATGCGGACTCAAACTTTTTGTGCACGATGCCTTATCAGGAACTGGTACAGGAAGACTCGGGGTTATTCGATCCGCAACCGAGTCGATCGGGCCAAAACGTACACTAGCGGGTTGTTGTCTGGTTCTCGCTCTTGGTGGTAGGCACTGTCACTGCCCGGCTCGGGGGTCTTCAATCCGCAACCGAGCAAACAGTGTCAATTCTGTCGACCCACGGCAGACGGACGAGACTTCCAGTCCCGGATAAGAACCCACGTTGACGTGGGTAATCTGTCAACGTTCAACTGTTATTTAAGCCTTATAAATTACCAATCCAATTATTACCTTCTTCGGATCAATACGACTAGCGTATTGCTGACGGTCCTGTAGCCTTTTTTTTATCACTACCTTTTTTTTTCCTACGGATATATTTTTGCGCGGTTTTGTTTAACAGGTTTCATACCATTTGTGCAACCTACTTACAATTCGTCAGCTTACATTAAAGGTCCTTATATTTTATTAATATCCAATATCGCGGTGACTATTGGTATTTTCCAGATTTTACATGAGACGGTTGCTTAATATCACTTTTAAGCTAGCTAAGAGATATCACACTTTCGAAAACGGACTGTCGTACTTAGCGATCTCTTTAAAAGTGGCCGAGTCATTCTACGATTTAGACAAAGATGATTTTGAAGATTCAACAAAGGGATCTGTTATTTTGTCTCGCTTTTACTTGTGGGGATGAGAATGACCGGGATCAAGGAACAGTTTTTCCGTTGCTCCACAACCGGAGAGGAACCGTGAGCCAAGCGGTCGATATTGGAACCGTTTCAAGCCTATTTATTTCACAGGTAGATGGCGCTATATGATATGAATTAGAGTTGGTGGCTATTACGTCTTATTTTAGTTAGGTGATTCGTTAAGGTGGTTCGTTACAATAGGAGTTTCCTTAGGAAATGTCTAGGAGCATAGGAGGTGTAGGTAAAACGAAGATCGCACCATTTTCCAAAAATGGCTCCTGATCCAAACCTCTCCCTTACTTACACAACCCTTCCTGAGATACTTGAATATAGATTCGCAGACGTATAAACGGTTTCTATAGCTGGTGATACTGACTTATCATTGTTTCAAAATTTTTCAAAACAACCTTTGAAGAAAACTGGAATAAAAGATATATAGTTGATCCTCAAAAGTATCTTACGAACAATCCTTCCTTCATCCCTCTTTGACTACAAGGACGTGGCCGGCGCTGTTATTGCGATCATGAAGTTCGAAATGCATTGGATGATTTGACACCATATAGTTTAATATTTTTATTAAAACAATGAGAAAATAGTAGTATTGTTGAAGACTAATTAAGATATTTCGGACTTAATGATCTAAGGTGGATATGAGTAGTCAAACAAGCTAAGCCAATTAAATAAGAACTAATTTTCTAGTAACAATTGAGAATTTGGATTGATAGATGAATAACTTTTGAATTTTGCAAAGATAAGGATAACGTTTGCAACGAATCGTTCTATTATCTACAACGGGGGCTATACGTAGCACACCCACCAAGGCATTGGAAGCAATGCTACATATGTTACCACTTCAATTCAATTCGAAGCAAATAAACAAGCAACGACAGTTATCGAAGGAACTTCAATACAAATGAATTTGAACAATGATAGAATGAAAATTAAAGAACACTTTCAGATAAATCCTATGATTTTGTTAAATAAGGATTGGATACCTAGCAAACCGGTTTTCAATCATTCTTTTAATTTGATAGAACCAGGCAGGAGAGTATGGGACGAAGGTGGTCCTACGCTACGCTCTGGGTCTCTCTCTTTCTTCACGGATGGCTCAAAAATTGGAAATGTTGCTGGGGCTGGTATAACAGGTCCTGGTGTAAACATTTCAATTTCTATGGGTAATTTGGTGACAGTTTTTCAAGTCGAAATCTATGCAATATTAGAATGTGTGAACTTTTGTTTGAAAAGGAAATATAGAAATGCAAATGCATTTTTTGAGATAGTCAAGCAGCTCTTAAATCACTCAGGTCCTACACATGCTCTTCAAAATTAGTGTGGGAATGCATCAATTGCCTGGAAAAACTAACTCAAAAAATTCAGTTAATCTGTACTGGGTTCCTGGGCATTGCAGTATAGAGGGCAATGAAAAAGCTGACAGCCAGAGAAGGGTCTTCTATTCCGTTTGAGGGACCAGAACCATTTTGCAGTATTTCCAAATGCTATTTTAAAATAGAAATGAAAAATAAAGAAAAAGGTATAACTGCAAACCATTGGAAACACTCTGTTGTAGGGCAACAGGCTAAAAGATTTATCCAACCAAGTATTTAAAAAATCAGAAAAAGCTCTCAGCTTATCTAAGAAAGACCTAAAAATGTTTACAGGGCTCGTTACAGGTCACTGTGAATGCTGATATCACATGAATAAAATTGGTAGGATCAACTCTGACGAGTAGTGTCTTTTCTGCAGTATGGAGAAAGAATTGTCAGAGCATCTTCTTTGCGAATGTCTTATCTATATATCGAAATGGATTAAAATAATCGGCTGTGGTATATTAGATCCCTCGGAATTTTTTCAATTGGTCCTAAAAAGGTGAACAGCTTCATAAGAGCGGTTATATCAGATTGGGAAAATGCTAAATCTCAAGATAGGGACTCTATCTAAATATATAGAAGTGATCTTCCTTGACCTAGCATGTATTAAACAGGGGACATAGACCAACTAACTGCTCGTAGTGGAACAAGGACAAAACGTTTTTTAAATCACAACATTCGATTATTTTTTTCAATAAAATTAAAAAACCTCAGTCTTTCCGTAATACTTTTTGAGAATACATTCGTCGCAAAATTCAATGATTATTAAAAATTCTGTTGAAGAAATCATATCTCAAACTGCATTTCAAATGCTAAAACATTAATCCTGCCTCATATGGTTTTCCAGAGATGTTAACATTATTCTTAAATTTTTCTTCTAAGATAAGCAAGAATTCTTTAAGTTCATCTCCCGAAAACAAGATTATTCCCCGATGGATATTTTTTGGGGGGTCGCAAGCAAGTGGTCTGGCAAATCGTTGTTCCCTTTTCCGGGGGCGGAAGAGAGATCCCACCAGGACCAGAAGTAGAATAACTCCTCCAAAAGAAAATTTTATTCAAAACACTTCCCACAGCAGCGGCCTCATCATTCGGTTTAGCAAACCAAAACAAGAAATGAAGAAGGAAAAAGTCAGCAAGAACAATTTTGCTTCTAAGGAACTTTTCCGGAACAGCCGGTTTTTTTTGTATTCGTTTTCAGAGTTTTTTTCGATTTCGACTTCTTTAAGCTATCGTTCGTTGTCGTTTGGTTTTTTGATATTTTGTTTGGAAAGTTTGATTTTTCTGTATTTGTTTGTAGCGTGAGTGTATTATAAACTGGCATTGGAAGATTTTTTTAAATTTTTTTCCTGGTTTACTATTTAATAACATGCGTGGAAAAAGAATTGATTTTAAATCATTCAAATCAATATTTGAATCATGCAACTGGAGTTCAATTAAAAATCTGGCTTCCTGCTGGATGATTGCTGATGTATGAATTTTAAAGCTACTTATCTATAGAGTTAAAATTTGAATGTTAAAAATAAGCACTCTCGTTAGAAAATTGTAGGATTAACCTTCGATTATTCGACACATTCCAGTATGGCATGTTTCTGAGATTAATATAAGTGCAATAAATTGAATCAATATGTATGTACGTGATTGGATAAACATTGATTTGCTTCTAATTGGATTAAGCCCTCTTCAAATCATATCAGTTGTTCGCAAATTGTTTTATTTGTCAATTTTAAACCAGGGACAATAACAACCCATAATAATCATCGATCGAAGAGCCATCTAAATAAACACTTATTTTTTGTTTTGCAAATGTTACACAAACAACGGAACCGTATCGGTCAACTTTCGATAAACCCCAGTAGCTAAACACTAGTAAGTGGGTGGAATCAGCAATTTCAAGTAAAACTACACGCGTTGATGAAGTAGTTAGTTAGTTACTGGTGATACACCCCCCTGAAGGTACGTTCCCAAACGTATAAACTGGTGGACATGGTTGAGCGATCGCGTGAAAAATAGAATCGAATTTAATTTTCTTTGCTGCTGCCGTCGCCGTCTCGCCCGTTTTCCCTCAAACATTTATATACCCCCACTTCAAAATAAATTTGCCATTCCCACTCTCTCCTGCAGCAACTTATTGAATAAATGGTTCTCAATTGGATTGAATAATTTTTGTTTGTGGATTACTTTTCAACTCCCCCTCCTGCTCATATTGACTGCGATTGGCAGATAGTTCTCTAGTGATGACCTTCATCGGTTTCAGTTCATTCGCAAAACGTTTGCCGATAGCACTGACCTCTCCTTTCTATTTTTGCGAAGATTCGTTCTAGTGGAACATAGAATTCTGATTCTCGCCATGGGGTGTTTATACCGGTCATTCCACGAAACCTGGACTGGATAGTTGAAATTTTGATTGCTTTTACTGACTGGAACATAAAATTCGGTTGAATGCGTCGAGTTGATAGACACAGGGCAAACTGATCAGAATAGATTTTTCCGGTTGTTGGGCACTGAAAGTTTCATATGGATCCAAAGATGGAATGTCAACTAATGGCTCTTATTTTACCGAAAACCACAATTTGTTTTTTTAAATATTCAATCAGTAATCTACTCCGGCTTTGAAAGTGTTTTGCCAGAATTAATCAAATTACTTTAATAGAAACAAACATTTACAAAAGATGTTTCACGTTCACTTCGACTATATTTATGTTTTGATCGACAACTGGATGATTTTAAAATTTATTGAGATAGCTCTTCTGGTTCGATCTCCGGTTAACATCAAAGACCAATACAAACTTTAAAAACAGTTGGACGCAAGTTGAATGGAAAAATTCGATGAAAGATTATCAAACAATAAAGTTTCATATTTCGCGTTTGATGTGAAATGTCAATGACGTCTTCAAATAACAAAAGTGAACAACATATTTCTCAGAATAAGTTCTGAATGTAACCCTGCATTCCACGATTTTTTGTTTTTTTTTTTTTATGAAAAATTACACCCTGTTGAGAAGATCAAGATTTTTTTTTATTTCGATAAGGATGGAACAAATATCAATTCCTTCTTTCACCCCCCCCCCCCCTTCGAAATTTCCAAAATCCCGAAAGGGGGAGTAAATAATGTTTGAAGTATTTTAGGTAAATTTCAAATAAAAATTCAAATATCCGAAAGATTACAAGACCAAGAACCAAATTTTGGAAGATGGAAGTTAATTCACATTTTGTATTCTTGATTTTATTGAATTTTCGATAAAAAAAAAATACAGTACCGTTCATAATTGTATAGAAATTGAAAGCACGCGCACTATCACTTCGACTTTGAACTTGCATAACTTTTTACTTTGATGATATTTATTGATCAAATTTTCTGCGTTAGATAGATCAACTATCACACTATTATCCCACCAAATTTGAGCTTTCTGGAGTTTGTGTGGCTTGAGATACAGTAATTCTACGAAAATCGGACTTTTTGGACTTTTACCATTAAAACTGCAATATCTAAGAAACCACGCTACTTTTTATCTTGAAATTTTGCAGAGTGATTGTTGAAATAAAAAGCTAGCATGTCTGAAGTTTGTGAAAAGTTCTATCGATGGGATCAAAAGTTATGCGAGTCACAATATTTCAAGCATGAACCTAAAAATGCGATTGCTATAGAATTTTGGACGATTCATGAGAACAATATCGTGTCCATCCACGAATCAGTCAAAAAATGTTTGGCAAAAGCATTGAAGAAAAGAAACAATGGAATAAATGGTCTATTTGTGTTTTGAAATCAGAATCTCGCGATATTATTTTGATTTTTTGTTTAAAATATATTTACTGGTTCTTAAACATAAAATAGGATTTTTCTATGGAAATATTCGTCCAAAATTCTATAGAAATTGCATTTCTAGATTCATGCCTGAAATATTAGGTGGTATGAAAAACCCCTAGCAATTGCTTTTGCTAAACTAAATCGAGCATTCGAGCAGTCGCAGAAAGCAATTGCTTCGGTTGATATGAATAAAGTTTTTTCTGACAGCTGTTTTCTCAGTCAGGAGCTTTTACTTTTAGAACAAGCTAGTTCGGTATGAATAAAGCCCAAATCTGAAGCAATCGCTCGAGAAATCTCCTAGCAATTACTTTATTTTCTAAGCATGCTTGGTAGCAGACTTTTCCAATAAACAAATTCTTCAACAACGTCATGAATTTATAAAATTAGCAATATTACACTTCAATACAATTTAAAAAGGCATTTTCAACATAGATAAAGAACAGTCGAAGTGATAACCCCATTTTTTTTCATATTCCTGTCGTTGTATGAAATGATTCGTCTAAGATGAAACAAAACAAATCAATTAGTAAATATTTCAAATTAAAAAAATCCGGCTACAGTGGAAGAAGTCCCAATCGGCTTGAAGTTGGAAGAAAGTTGTAATAATTTAAAACATAATTCAGATCTCCCAAATTTATATGATTTTTTTATAATTCAAAGATTAAAAAAAACATCTAAGTTAAGATGCGCGCCTATTGCCTATTTTTTTATATATCGGATTATCCCGATCCGATAACGTGTAGGAGAGCTTATGATAAATGTTAAAAAGCTAGGTTATTTTTTCTTTGACAATATTCAATTTTCTTTAAACATCAACATACGAGCATGTATTGACTTAAATTTTTCCGATCGTTCTTACACCCACCACCCGCACCGTCGATTTCATGGCTATTTTAGCCGTACTTTTCAATTTTTTGATCGTCTTCTTTCATTTTACATTAGAAAATTTCAGATTCTGCTGGTTGGATAGCTCTTTTTTTCGAAGCAAAAGCTATGTTCTAAGACTTTAGTACACATCTGCTAAGCAAACGTTTATTCATACCAAACTAAGCAAATGCTTTGGGCTTTTGCTTTGCTTGATTTCGAGCAAAGTAAAAGCTACCGGAGCAATTGCTAAACCTTATTCATACCACTAATTGTATCTCGCGTGACTTTTGATCCTATCGATAGAACTTTTCACAAACTTCAGACCTGCTAGCTTTTTATTTCAACAATCACTCTGCAAAATTTCAGTATAAAATGTAGCGTAGTTTCTTAGATATTGCATTTTGAATGGTAAAAGTCTAAAAAGTCCGATTTTCGTAGAATTACTGTATCTCAAGCCACACAAACTCCAGAAAGCTCAAATTTGGTGGGATAATAGTGTGATAGTTGATCTATTTAACGCTGAAAATTTGATCAAAAAATATCATCATAGTAAAAAGTTATGGAAGTTCAAAGTCGAAGTGACAGTGCGCGTGCTTTCAATTTCTATACAATTATGAACGGTACTGTACATGATTTATAAGTTTTATGCAATAATATAGTATGCAATTTGGTTGCATACAAGCTTTTGTGCAATTTATTCTACTTTATTTGTTTTTCGCATTATTTTTTATTGTCCCCCCCTCGCGATGTTCCAACTCCGAGTGACAAAAGAAGGATTTGAAATTTGTTCCGGCCTTATAGTCGTTTTACCATCTTTATGGCATTCGCAACTTTATCAACGTTGCAGTTGGCGGATCGTTATTGAAAAACTTATCCGGTACAACTGTGTTCGATGTTTGCTCTTGGGCTCGAACTCGCGGACATCGGCTCAGGAGACAACAGACTTGCCAACTGAGCTATATCACAAGCCCATGATTATTTTTATGATTTTTCACTTTTTTCTACATAATCTGTTGCTAATTTAACTCTTAATGAAACAAGGGTTCAAAAAAAATTAAACGATTAAAGACGCCAGAACGAGAGTAGTTCTCTAGACGAAGAACTGGGACTAAAAAAAAACTCCAGCTCCGGAAAAGTTGGAAATAGTGCAATTTTCATGCATGTTTTTTCATCTCTTGTTTTGGTTTGCTAAACCGAATGACAAGACCGCTGTGGAAAGTGTTTGGCAGAAATTTTTCCCCCTGAATAAGGGATAAACGAATTACCATAAACCTATGCTAATCCCAAACCATCATCGGAGGATAATGATAGATTTTTTCTATAAAAAAAGGTTTGCATTTACCCGAACACTTTTGCCAAGAGTGATTTTTTCCCAGAATGACAAATACCAGAAATCAAATCCCAGAATGAACCATTTCCCAGAAAAAAATTCACCAGAATGCACCATTTACCAGAAATTTGTTTCCCAGAATGGAACATTTCCCAGAATGGTACAAATCCTAGATTTTTTCCTCTAGTAGGGCTAAGGGATCACCCCTAGCTTTCACGCAGACATAGGAAGCCCCGGCAGACCTAGACCAATGTCGGCGGCCACCTAGGATTTGGGAGCTTCGGCGGCTTTGTGCCGCCTCGGCCCCTTCATCCTCGTTGGTTGCCTTTGCCGCAAAAGAATAGTATTAACGGAACCCAATTTTTGTGGAAATTCTATTTTAATTTTTAAACTGTGACCCAAAGATGGGTCTTGACTCAAACATTCAGTCAGCGAAACTTTTTTTGTAGAGAAATGAATCCAACTTAGATGAAATTTCAGGGACTAGAAAGGGAAAATTGATGTTGAAAAACATGCGAAAAAAATTCGCCTTGTCTCCCGGTGAGACTTGAACCCACATCTTGCGCCTCTCCGGGGCCCATGTATTAACATTCTACTACAGGAGACCAACCTGGCGTATGGTTGGCGCCAGGTTGGTCTCCTGTAGTAGAATGTTAATACATGGTCCCCGGAGAGGTGCAAGATGTGGGTTCAAGTCTCACCGGGAGACAAGGCGAATTTTTTTTCGCATGTTTTTCAACATCAATTTTCCCTTTCTAGTCCCTGAAATTTCATCTAAGTTGGATTCATTTCTCTACAAAAAAAATTCTATTTTAATTTTTTCAAATTCAGGTTGGAATAATATATTGAATTTTCTGGGAAATGGCAATTCTGGCGAAAAATTTTCAGAGAAATGGTTAATCCTGGTGAAAAATTTTCTGGGAAATGGTTCATTCTGGGAAACAAAATTCTGGTAAATAGTGCATTCTGGGAAAAAAAAATCTGGGGAAGTGGGTGAATGAAATTCTGGTAATTTTTCATTCTGGGCAATGGTATTGGGGAAAATGGAGTACAACCACCAAAGTCATTTATGTTTTTTTGAACAAAATTTTAACTTATCCCAAACAAACCTTAAAGTTAAAATCTACTTTTTTAATGGGAGAATTCAACGTGAATTTGTTTTTGGAAATTTTGAGCGGCTTTATCGGTGAGTATTATAGATTTGAAATGATAGCCGGATAGCTCCTCGCTCTTTTCAACACCTCAGTAACTTTCTTCCTATGGTCTATTCGTCTATTATTTCAAATCTATGATACTCACCCATAAAGCAGCTCAAACGTAAGTAACGTTGCAGGATGCCGGTTGATTAAAAGATGCTTCTAGGTTTCACGTCTTTATTGTTGGGTTCTCCGAAAATATCTGACATAATCATCCTTGGCCTCCTAATCTTCCTGAAAATATAACTAAGCCTATTTGATCCCTACAACGTTTACATGAATAAATTTGAATTTTTAGGTTTAAATGGCAAAATTGAAAATTTTGTTCTGAAAAATCAACATCATTTTAGTTTCTTCTGTGGAACTGATCCTGTCATTAGTTTTGGTGCCGAAATAAAGTTTAATGTTACGATATCAAGACTTAGCAGTTTCGAAACTATGAGATTTAGATTTTCTCTCATTAATGTAAAAAATATATTCTTTTTTTCAACAACTTATTTATTCGACAATTTTTCCTAATAACTGTCTACCTATGTAGTTTTTTTTATATAAAAAGATAAAAGTAGTCAACAGATTTTCGATGGGTACCTTTTGAAAAGTCTAAGTATTTATTGCTTTGTCGAAAGTTTTAATGTATGATAAGTTGCTTTAGTTAGGGCTTGAGATATAGCTCAGTTGGCAAGTCTGTTGTCTCCTGAGCCGATGTCCGCGAGTTCGAGCCCAAGAGTAAACATCGAACACGGATAAGTTTTTCAATAACTTCAACGTTGATAAAGTCGCGAATGCCATAAAGATGGTAAAACGACTATAATCGAAACAAAAAAAAAGTTGCTTTAGTTCTCAAACATATTCATACCATACATATGTACATATGATATGGAATGACTCAAATGTCAATTGTATCTGTATAGCGTACTATCGGAAACAAATATTAAGTGTATAAAAATTTATCCACAATGTATTCACATTAAATATTTTTAATAACTTGGTTTATAGGTGAAAAGTAAACATAGATTCACTCCACAAGCGGAAACTAGCGGTGCGAACGAACGAAAAGATGGAATGTGATCGCTCAGATAAGCTCTTTCATGGTTTCAACCCAGAACGGATCTATCGATGTTTAGCCTTCTCAGTTTGTTATCATCGCATTCGTAACAACCGGGGTTTGTTTGCGAAACGTGATGGTTGATAGTCTGATAGTGAACTACCACCGATGCTTCCGCTTGTGGGGCGAACCACGCTTTGGCCACTAATGTGCGGTGGTAGATGCAACTCTATCTGTACCTAACAATTCATATTTAAATAGTAGTTGGCCCGTGCCGGACAAATAAGTGATATGGAATGATAGAAATGTTTTTGAACAAAATTCTACCCACTCATCAATTATTTCTTCTTACTATCCGTTTGTAAATATTTCAAATCTTAAGATTTTCTTACTAAAAAGGACATCACGATAAGGCCGATAAATTAAGTAACAAACATACATTACGGTGATTAATCACTTCTTATTTTTAAAAACTTTTAAAAAATTGTGTATGCTTCTCTAGCACTTTATTCTGCATTCCAACCTTCCTGTTAAGTGCACCATAGAACATCCTCTAAAGAATTTACTTGCTAACTTGCTAAGAGTTCAACAAAAATATGTTTTCTCTAGGAAACTTTCATAAATGTTAAAAAATGCCAGTAAAGTACTCACTGAAGTGCTCCAATTCCTTGGCCGTCGTTCCATTTTTTTAAGTTGACAGAATCGATGAATGAATGACGTGAGTAGACCGTAAAGGTCGATCGATGCAATGAAGGAAGACCGGGCTCCACTCATACAACAAAAATCTTCTGAAAATATTGATAAAATTCGTTTGGAAGGGATGCGCAAAACCAAACTTTCATTAAAAAAAAGTCGGAAGTGCAGAATTCCAGGGAAAATTTTCAAAAAATATTTCTTAAAACGTTAAACTTTTTACTCATTTAAACAAAGTGATGATTTTAAACACATCAGGTTGTTTGATAATATTTTTTGTTAACAAGAATCATGTGGTTTATGAAAGACAACAAAACATTCATCATTCTTAACGGAAAACCCGATTTGGAAATGAATTATGTCCGCGTGTGTTTTGAACTTTATCTTTTTGTATGAATATCAAACCCCATTTATGAAATCAAAACCTACAAAAAATTTTAGCAAATCTTTTAAACTGAACACTTATAGCATCATAATTAAGGTCGTGTAGCTATTTAGTTCTGAGTGTGTCCTACCATTAGAGTTAACAGTAAACCAAAGAATGAGTGTTTAGAGTTTAGAGTGTAAACGTCAAACGCACCCGCGGAACAAAAAAGGTAAACAAGGAGAAGCGAAAACAAAACAGCATCGTCCAAACGTTTTTAGTGGTTGTGTTCGCGATTGCATTTGCGCAATTCCGCCGTAGCCAGAAGGAACGAACTTAAGGAGCTACATTTCCAAAGGCGAGAAATAGCTGAAACACACGGTGGAACTGCAAAACAAATTGACTTTCGCAACACTCGACACAGATTGCCAATGGGAACGGCGCCGATTGCAACGACGAGACTCTGGTGTAGAGAAGCAAGCGCAGTAGAAACGAAGGTAAGGCTAGTATCATTTTCCTGAACGGCCTTTCTAAGAAAGTTGGATTTCACCGCAGATAGTCGCAGCGACCGGAACAATTGCAGCTAAAGAAATAGAGGACAGAAAGAAAGTATCCGCAACAGCAAACAACACAAAAGGGTGAGTGAACCATTCTAGACCCCTGTGCCAACCAGTTCCGTCATGCATACAATTTTGTAGAGCCCAGTTCGAAGGCCAACAGCCTCCGAGATGTCCATTCGACAGACGGTCGGAACTATAAATTGTGCAGGAAAGACGGCCCCAATCGGGGGAGTTGTTTGTTGATTGTGTGGGAGAAACAAATGTTAATAAGTGATTGATGGTTGACAGGGTCGTTTTTGACTCACCTAATTCTCTTTTTTCGGGACTCGTTTTTGTGCCACTTCTGGCTTTTTCGAGTCTTGTTTTTGAGAACGGAATTCCCGACGCCGTGAGATTCCAACGATTTGGATCCAGCCGGAAGCAGTCTACGGATATGCTCCGGGCAGTGGAGCAGAGCAACCAGCCAGTGTTGTCAGATATTCCCGTGATATTCAGCTGTGATAAACCTGTGTCGTCCGATAGCTGTGATATGACTGTTGTGCGTTTGGGATGTAAAGTTTGTGAACTATGGTAGGAAACGGGCCCGTGAGTAATAATGTTAAGCTAGCTTAGGTTTTTAATATATCGTAAGAGTAAATTGTGATTGTATCCACGAAGATTTGGGTTTTGCGTATTTGTATTTTGGGTTAAAGTTAGCCGTGCAGCACATACTGAAAGTCAGTGGTGCTCAACATGTTTCACACTTCAACAAATTTCTCCAATATGTATACAGAAACGTGCTTATGCAGTACTGATAAAATCTGAATAAAGCTAATCAATCTAGGAATAGTATGTCAGATGGCATTAAAAATTCGCACTGAGCCGGATCTATTCACATTATTCGATTTTTTCAAAGAAACTTCAAGTGAGTTTTCAAAGTTTATCATTTTTGCGAAAAAAAAGTCTAAGATACGACTTGAACGTGGTATTGTGCTTTGATAATAAAAACGTTGAACTAAATGGTCTTATTTTTTTCTTTTCTCATCGATTGGATTGGTGCTGAGATGTATCGTTTGATTCCAATCCGGCAGATCGCAGTCTCGCCAATAGTCGCACTGGATTATAAATACAACACTTGATTTTTTTCTGGGCAGCCGTGGGGTTCCGGTTCCTGCAAAAAATTTATTTAAAAAAAATCACTGTTATTAACTATGAAATAACTGTTATGAAAGAATGGAAAAAAAATCGTTTCAAGAACAATCCCTCGTACGATTGCGAAAACGGACAATGTTTCTTATTCGGTTCTTTTCCTGATTGAGATTAAATGTTCATCCTTTTATCGGTTAATACCCGAGAACTAGGAATATGGTTAAAATTGTACCTTAAAATATTGATGAAAAATAACGAAATTGACAGTTCTGCAGGAAAAACAAAAAAATGGTTATTTTTCATTCAAAAATGGTTAAATAAAAACGAGCGTATACGATTCAAGGTGCCCCGATTCCTGCATTTTTTATGCTTGGATATGACTTTTCTTAAGGCTAATCAATTATATGTACTTACAAACATATTTCGAAGCTGAAGTTGGTAGAAACGGAATGATTATAAAACACAATTTAGGGTTTGTGATATAGCTCAGTTGACAAGTCAATTGCTTCCCGAGTAAACATCGATCACAGTTGTGCCGAATAAGTTTTTCAATGACTGTCCATCAACTGCATCGTTTATAGTTAGATATAAGTCGCGAATGACATGAAGATGTTAAAACGACTATACTTACTTACTTACTTGTGCAAACCGGTTCGGTGATCGGAGCAGTATCGGCAGCCACAGGACCAACCCAGCCGGGGGAACTACGCGCCATTACGTTCTTTTGTTTTTTTGTTTTTTTTTGTTTTTCTGGGATTTTAACCAGCCTTTCTGAAATCTCGCGAGCACACACAAGAGACAGTGAGCATTGCGCCTTTGTTCTCTTTTCTCTCCCAGCTGCGACGAGTTGCGTACCGTGCACGGACGAGAAAAAAATTAGCCGAGAGAGACGTGTATCAAGGCATTAGGATTTCTGTTGCGATGCGAAAATCGTTTGCTCGTCTCTTGTTACGTTGCGCGAGGTACATGAGATACATGTACATGCGACAGCTCGTGCGCATTTTCTCGCGAGACGTCTCGTGTACTTTTCTCGTTAAGTAGAAATTGATACTGTTCGCGGCGCTGCATTTAAAGCCACAGCTTGCTCGTCAAACTGGTTCAACCAAAAGGTCGATGTCGTCTGGCGCATGGCAAACAATCAATGCATCTGACGGTGACATCCAACAGATGCCGCTGGCCTGCAGCTGATAGTAAAGAGAATTTTATAGTATGGGATGAATCAGAAAAACGAAAATTTTTCCAAAATACTCAGCTTTTATGGAAATATGAGATATGTGATGATATGTTCAATATTTTTTCAAACTTCCTCGCAGTAGGAGTTCATTGATTATCTGGTTTCTGTAAGTTTGTTTGTTTGTTTGTCCTCTATAGACTCAGCCGTCTTAAGAGCTAGATAGCTGAAATTTGGCACGGATGCTCATTAGGACCAGGAAGGATGAAAAATGTTTTTAGATTTTCGGATGACTCCTGCTGAAGGGGGTCGTCCATAGAAGGCAAATATTGTTTTCGCGATATTGACGTTACTTTTCATCGGATCGTGTTGGAAATTTGCACAAAAGTGTTTTGAAAGACGAGCAATTTATTTCTGGTGTTAAATTTTGTGTAAGGGGTCAGCCAAAGGGGTCGTCCATATAAACTGTTCACTGTTTTTGCGATATTGACGTTATTATACATCGTATTCAGATGAAAAATGATACATGAGAGTTTTGAGTGACGTGCAATCGATTTAGGTATCAAATTCAGTGTAAGGGGCCGGCAAAAGGGGTCGTCCATATTAAATTTTCAGTAACTTAGTGATATTGACGTTTTTATACATCGGATTGCGATGAAAAGTTGCACATAGAAGTTATTAGGGACAATAAACTGATTTCACTTATCCAAACTAAAATCAGGAGTCGGCCAAAGGGGTCGTCCATATTAACTATTCACTGTTGATGCAATATTGTCGTTATTATACATTGGATTCAGACGAAAATTTATACACGAGAGTTTTGAGAGATGAGCAGTGGATTTTAGGTATTAAATTCACGTATGGGGCCAGCAAAGGGGGTCGTCCATATAACCCTTTCAATATTTTTGAAATATCGTCGTTATTATACATCGGATTGGGATGAAAATTTGCACACGGTAGTTTTCAGGGACGGGCAATCGATTTCAGATGTCAAATGGTTTATTTATTTATTTATTTATTTTTTTATTTGTTTCGTCAACCGTAACGCAGACTAGTAAAATATTTACAAAATACTCCAGGCCAGGGTCTGCCAGGGGTCGACGGAAGGGGTCGTCCATATTAATTAATTTTTCCCTGTTTTTAACAAAATTGACGTTATTGTACAGTGGATTGCTTCGAAAATTTGCACACAGGAGTTTTGTGGGTAGGGCAATCGATTTCAGGTATCAAAGATTGTATAAAATCTCCCGAAAGGGGTTTAACTTTTTGGAAATAATTGCGTTGTTATGCAATGATTTAGTCGGAATTTATACACGTGAGTTTTTTCCACGGTCAATTGATTGCTGATTTCAAATTAAGTAGCAGACGACAGACAAAGTGATCGTCCAATATTTTTGCAATTATTACTTAACAATGAATTCGGAAGAGCATCTGGAGAATGCTTGGCAATTGACTTTCATATAAACTGTTCATGACATACTCCAAGTTGAAAGCGAAATGGAGTTCGTATGGGATCAGCTAGTCTATTTTAAAAATATTGATTTTATTTCAAAAAGCCCTAATGCATTTCAAGATAGTTTACAACCAGCCCCATATAAACGAAAGCTGCTTGCTATCTAGTGCGAAGTATTTATTATATTTTTGTGCTGTCTTTGATATTTGATTGAAGGGTTCTAACGATGTACAGTTGCCCGAGAAGCAAACGTAGCGTATTTTAATCTGATTATCCAACATAGTTTTAAGTTCACCTATATAACCTATAAAACGTCTTTCACTTGGTGTCATTGTAAATATTTATCAGCAATGACAACAAAGAGCCATCATCCTGGATCGACTTTTAATTTAAATAACAACTTAGCGCTTATTGTTTTCTCTGGCCTTCTATTCATTCAATCAACTCTTCTTACACAGTATAAGAAACATGTCACTAAACGTGTTTAAAAAACCGTGGCGATTAAAAGAAAAAAAAAATCGCTTTCTATCAAAGCAGATAAGACGTATTGAAATGTTCCTCTAGAAATGCTTATTTGATTTAAAAAAAAAACTATAAATCACTGATTTTACTAAACAGCGTTGTAGTAATATAGAAAAACTGGATGAAATAGTAATGAATCCAATGGACACTGAAAATCATTCAATATTTTAAACACGATACATGCTTTGTGATATTGACTGTATCCTTTACGCAGTATTACATGAGGTTGAATTGCAAGAGTATTTTTTCTGATTTCATAGAAAAATAATTATTTGCTCAAATTGATAAATGCAGAATTCATTTATTTTTATTCAGTCAGACAATAAATGCAGAAACAAGTACACAAATATACATGTTAAAATCAAATTTAACTAACAAGCCTTACTGCAATACATTTAATGAACAGTGCTTGTAAATATGATCGCTTTGAGGGATTCAATTCAACATCATTTATTCAAACTGTTGAACAATTAAGAATTCATAACTTTTGCTTTGTAGGTAGTTGAAAATAATAAAAAGTAAATACAAAAAAAAATGAGTGAAATTTTCTTTCAGGTTTTACAAAAATCAACTTTCTTCAGCAGTTCCTGGTTGAGTCGAATGAACAAAATGTTCTGTAGATTTTCCTCGCCAAGCAACGTCCGATGTTTAGTCAGGATTAGGGCCAATTGACGAAATGAGCGCTCCACGCTGACCTGAGTGCATGGTATTTGCACAGCAAGCAAATGGCAACTTTTGCTGCAAAGTTTATATTAAACAATTCGTCGTCAAAAATCACTGATCACTAAAAAAACAACATCTTTTTACAGAACGAATGTTACACTGATTTATTCCGTTCGTCTCTCTCTGTGTGGCTGCGCAGCAAACCATCGTACACGAGACGTCTCACGAGCATTGTCTCGCGAGCTTTTTCGCGTACATCCAGTACACAGAGTTCGCTCGTGTCAGAAAGAGACGATATATCCCCGAACGCATCGCAATATTTTCCGAATGAGAAGTAAACAAGCAAGCAACAAATCTCGCGTGACATGTACAGTCGCTACGCTTGCGAATAAAAAAGCTGTGAGCGAGAGCAAACATTTTCTCGTCACACGAAAAAGCAGCGCGCGTACAGAAAGACTGATTTTAACTAACGCTATTACGTTCGACTCGTTTGCTCGGGTCGTACTCGCTGACT
>NC_073692.1:351949016-351974016 GCF_029784155.1 Uranotaenia lowii | reverse complement strand
GAAACAGCCATGGATTATCTGTTCGATATCGACAAAGCAGAAATCATCGACTGATGTGACAACGAAAGCGAATTGCTGATCCTGGAAAGCTGCCACATAAAAACTACGGGGTCTGGCAATTGAACTGCTACATTTCTTCAACAGTAATTATTTCGTTGCACATGAAACAGTATTGAACGACCCCTCGATGCTTTGTTTACATTAAGTCTTAGCTATCATTGGATGTAAGTGTTACTTTTGTAATCAGGTGTTGTGAGCTGTCCCATATAAGTGTGTGCAGAAGTTTTGTATACCGTACAGTTAAAAGATACCTGGCGACCGGAAGTGCCAAAAAACGGTATGGTGGGAGACGCCGACCTACTGTGGTGACACCTGCCATGACGAAGATCGTCAAGAAGCGCCTTAAGATATCTCAACATATCGGATCGAAGTCTCCGTCGGATCCTGAAAGATAAACTTCAGGCCAAGCCCTACAAGATCCAAAAGGTTCAAAACCTTACGGTGAAGCAGAAACAAGAACGGGTAAAAAGAGCGAAGGCGCTGCTGAAGAGAGCCGCGGAAGGAAGGTTGAAGAATATCGTGTTTACCGACGAGAAACTCTTCACCGTACAGCAGTTCGCGAATAAGCAGAACGACAGAGTTTGGTTGCCAGACACATCACGAAGCAATGCCGACTTGCTGACGACCACCCCGCGACAGAAACCAGCATCGGTGATGGTTTGGGCCGGAATCACCCATGATGGCCATACTCCGCTGGTTTTTTGTCCCTGAAGGAGTGAAGATCAACCAAAATACATATCTGGAACTAGTTCTACAGACTGTCGTCGAACCGTGGGCATTTTGGTACCAGGGATTAGGTTTTACAACAGGACTCGGTGCCGGCTCACAAAGCGAAGAAAATCCAACTTTGGATTGCGCAACATTTTATAGGGTTCATTCCGAGCTCCGAGTGGCCGGCAAGTTCGCCAGACCTGAACCCTATGGACTTCGCTGTTTGGAGTATGCTGGAGGCCGAAGACTGCTCTAAGCAACATGAAGGTGTGGAGGTTCTGAAGCGACATCTCGTGGCAACCTGGGATAAAATACAACACGAACACCTGCATACGATTCGTTCCTCGGATCGTTGAAAGAATTTGAAATAAATATGTGTTGTTTTGATCAATTTATGTGTTTATTTCATTGTAGAACTTCAATTGCCGGACCCTGTACAAAAAACGCGATCAATTCAAAACAAGACACTGAAAACATACATTCCACTTACGGAAATACTTTTAGAATACTTTTCAACCTAAGAAAAATTAAATCACAACATAAAAACACAAATACAGAAACACAAACCCTACAACACGTAATAGACACCACTTAATACACACTCGTCATGATCAGATCGAAAAAAATCAGTTGGATAGTCAAAGTGTGAGGCAGGGATGAGCTACCTTTTGAACCAATGGGCCAATTTTAAATTTGAAATCTTGTCGGCGGGCCGCACTTAAAATAATTTTATTTGTGACAATAATCAGAACTTCACATTATTTTTCATAACTACAAATTTTACACGTAATTCTACAGTAATTCAACACGGCTTTTTAAATACCCGATATTGTAAAGGTAGGAACCTCGCTAAATCTGCGTCATTTTTAAATTCTCTCAAGTTTTTAATACTACTTTTTGGCGAACATTCGTTTTTACAACACTCTTGTTTAAACCGATGATACTATTCGTCATAACTTCCATTTAAAAATGTTTTGGAGCTTACGACAGTGATAACTAAGAGTTTGAAAAATATATTTTTAAAGCAATCACAGTCTTCTTAACGTTGGACGTTGAATCGCTATTTGACTTTCTGTGATTTTTTTCCACCATTGTCCTCAAAGCCTAGATTTTTTTCCTACAAACGTTAAAAAAACTCGCTTGTTTAAATTGAAGTTCTGTATTGGATCATTGCATTCAGATGTTAAGCAAGGTTTTCGAAATCACAAAAAATGTTCAATTTCACGTATTTTTAAGCAACTATCTTCAAAACTAAATTCTTGATTTTAGAATGTTTATCCACATTTTTATCATTTTCAATCTTATTTAGGAATCATTGCGATAGGATTACTAAAGCTATACTTTGAATCTGGTAATGTGGATTGCGAATTATAAGTGAAATAATACAATTTATCGGTGTTTTTGATAAATTTTCTTTCAAATTTTTGAAAAAAGCATCACAGATAATCTTAAAAATATTTTGGGTGGAATCACAGAATTTCATACATCAATTGATTTTATCAAGAACTAATAATTTTTGTGGGTTGATTCATGTTGATAAACAATCTTAAATCGTTCACCCAGGCTTTATTATTTTACTTTCGTAATTTTCGTTGATATTCAGAAATAAAAATATATCACAAGTTTTGGGTTTAATTTTTTTCCAGTATTTGGATGCTACCAGAACAAGCATTTTTCTCCGAATCGGATAGAATGATTAAAAAAATAATCTGCTGAGTATATTTTTTATCATTCAGCTTTATATTTTTGCTTGAAATGAAAATATGTAATGACTTCACTAAACCGGCTTCGAAATTCTTTTGACTATGTGTAGTAGACCGCTGCAAAAGTTGACTTTTTGCTCCTATACGTTTTTTCGATTCCTTTTGGGTCACCTCCCGATCAGGAGAGCATATCAAAATTATAACTCAAACGTATCTCACCAAGATATTTACATCTGATTCTGTTATAATTAAGTACTCTAAATTTTCGATTTTAAGTTTTTCCAATCTGAATTATATCTTATTCTGATTAACAGTCTTGAATGGGGTTGAGCTCATTTTCAATGATAAAGATTTTTTTTGGATTGTGTAATGGAGGCTAATTGTGGTCAACGCCACTTAAATTAGAAGATGAATTTTCTTTAAATTTTCTCATATTATGGCATTTTGTTTCCAATTAACTCCCCCACTTTTCCCCGATTTGCGTGCACTTACCGCTTTTCCTGTCGTCGTCCCTGGAGGGATCTCCTCCGCCTCGGCCTCGCCGGTCCCACTGTGGGCATTCGCCCCGTGTTGATCACGCCTGCTCGACGACACGTCGCCCTTGCAACGATGCGGATGTGTCTACGCGTAGCTGCTTCTCCTTCGGTTGCTGATCGCCCGGAACACTCGCTGATGTGCGCCGGCAATTTTCCAGCTGGAACCGGACCTGAAGATTGCCTGCGAGCGACTCCTCCGATCTTCGCCCGAAAGCGCCACCTATGGGCACTGGTGGTACTGTGTCCTCCTTTTTGGCCACTTTATGCCCGGAGCTTCAATAGTGGAACACAACAGGTGCCAATCCCCCTTCAGGGTCTTCTTCTCCTGGCGCACCGATGGATGCGCACGGCGATTGTTTCGGTTTGCAGCCGCCTTCGCCGCCACCTGAACAACACAACTGGTGCTGTTTTGCTTCAGCAACTCCACGCCACCTGGCGCACTGATGGAATAGCACCGCTGGTGCTGCTGCTTCTGTTTTCGGTTACCCTCTCGCATGCAGCGCCGCCTAGGGTCCAGTAGGGTGCTGCTTCTTCCCCCTTTTCCTGCCGCTCTTCGCACGGAACGACAATCTGCTAGCGCGGGTGGAGCTTCTCCTGCTCACCTCCTGTTTGCTTGACACCGGGAGCACCGATTGGGAACCACTGGTGGTGCTCTTCTTCAAAATTCGACCGCCCTGGAGCACCGAGGAGGAACAACACTGCTGGTGCAAATTCTCCTTCTCGGTTGCTCTTCTCCTGCTGCACCGATGTCGCTGGTCAACCCTGGGAGTCTGCCACTGAGGTCCCAATAGTGATGGTAGATAGGGAACCGTAGATGGAGCAAAAAGCAGATGTGGAAAAAAGGGCCGCCTGCGAAAAGCCGAAATTAATTTCTTGCCACGTTGTTTCAAATTCACATTACCTGCCTGTGCGACCCTTTTGCCGTTCTTTCTTGGCTTCTCCCGGATCAGGATTCCCGGCTGGGGCTACCCTATGGGGGATAAAAGTCGGGTTAGGCAAATGCGGGTTAGGTTCCTCGCTGCAGGTGTTACCTTTTTTAGGCTTGATGCCTTCTCCGTCCTCGAATGGACCGCAGTGGCTGCACGTGGTCTGGCCTGGCTTTTCGCCGTGTAGTGGCTGGAATAATGCCCTTTATTAGATCACGCACGCAAAAATATGATGGTGCAACGTACCTTTGGTTTAGATCCCCGAGGCACACTTCCACGCGGTTTTCTCCCGGGCGACACACACAATTTTTCCCACCACGAACTTGTGTGGTGTGTTGCGGAAACGACAATGCGGTTTCGGTCGTTTTTGTTTTGTTTTCTTTTTCGGTTTCTGCACGCTGATTTTAATGTACTCACTCCTTTTACACGCGGAGTATATTTCACTTATTTTTGGGGTTTTTATTTTATTTTTGTGCACGCTTCCAAAAATCTACATGGGGATGGGTTTTTATTGAGTTAATAATGCCAATTGCTCGTATCATATCAATTTAGGGACTATCAAAGAAAAATATAAATTCAATTGCAACACAACATTGCTGCTTTGGTAGAATTTTTCATGGATCATGACAAGGATCCATGAAAAATTCATAATCACGCCACTAGGAGTTCGAAGGAGATGAGAAGATCGACGGCTGTGTCGAGAAAACCTCGCACTTGTATTCACCCTGCAGTGGTGAGTTTCTTCAAAACTAAAGACGAATCAATAAACTAGATCTCTACGCCAACGAGTCTTGGCAAAATCTATAACAAAATCAAAGCCAACGAGTTATGGCAAATGTGTCGATAATTACCAGTATATCTGGCAGAAAGAAACTCCTTCGAATCCTTATAACAATCCACTTAATAACATCCACCTCAGCAGCATACGAAAATCCAAAATCAAATGGTTATTGATAGAGATAATAACCTAGATCTTACAAATAGAACTTAACAAACGAAATTTAGGTGGGAACTTAACTGGTTTATACTAAAAGCAATAGAAGTCTAAGGAAAAGAGGGATTTAATCCTCTTAATTACCAAGGGCCCGGAATAGAGGTTATACCGCGCCTCCAGATCGCGTTCCTTTTGATGTTTCCTTGGCAACCCCCTTGACAACTGTGCATGATCCATTATGTATCATTCTATGAGGTTGGTGATTTGTGGTCAAGTCTGAATCGGACAGTTGAACTGTCGACACCATTTCAGGCGAGGGTAATTTGTGGTTCCGCTGCGCGTATTTTGGGGTGTGGACCGTGGTAGATGGTGTTCTCATAGCTTGTGGTCTTGACAAAGTTGGTAGATAGCTTTTGATAATTTCGTCTAGATCGGGAAGTCGTAATCGGAAGTTGACATGGTTGGTTGAAGATGTTCTTGATCGGGAAGTCTTAATCGGGAGTTGACATGGCTGGTTGAAGATAGTCTTGATCGGGAAGTCTTAATCGGGAGTTGTCATGGTTGATTGAAGATGGTCTTGATCTGGTAGTCATGATCGGGTAGTCTTTATCGGGTAGTCTTTATCGGGTAGTCTTAATCGGGAGGTCTTAATCGGGTAGTCTTAATCGGGAGGTCCTTGTGGATGTACTTGTTCGGTTTTCTTATTTCTGGGAAGCCTGGTCAGCTATGGTCCTCCGGACTAGGAGAAAGTCAGCAGGAATCTTGCAACCTCTTTCAAGCTACCCTGGGCGTTGTCCTGATTCGTCCTGTTGATACTGTGCTGAATAAGCAGGGTTCGTGTTAGCGGGACAAAATCGGATATTGCTGCTGCTGCGAATGAGCTCCCTCAGACGGGCCCTTCTTCCGGAGTCGTCGAGCAAAGCAGATGGTTGTGGTGCTGACGATGAACGTGTTTTTCGCATCGGCGATGCTTTTGTTGGCAACCTTGGGTAGCGGACATAGCTAGACTTGTTACTGTACTCACGAGGAGGTAGATAAGAGATATTGCTCACTGCGTTTTCCAGATGCACGATTTTTCCCGATCGGCCTAACGGTATTTCCTGCGCTGTTGCGCTTGGTTGACAGGCTTTGGCTGTGGTCATAGCTGAAGGGTTTTTGTATTGATTCGGAGATTTTTGGGGTTGGTGGATGATCTCCTGTTTGTGGTAGTAACGACTGGCGTGTTTTGACCTCGTTAGGCTCTTGTTGACTACCTTGGGTAGCGGTCATAGCTGGATTATGGGCGTGTGGCTTTTGACAGTTAGCGAGAGAGAGTCGATATGGTAGTAGCGGCCGTCATGATGTCTACTCCTCACAACTTCTTCGCTTAACTGTATTCTATGGTGCTGAATCCTCTTCTTGATGTCCTGACAATCCTTTCAATTGCAGCGACGTGGTGTTTGGAGCTGCTGTACTTGACTTTCCGAACATTCCAATATCCCGAACCTGGATGGGTTCTCTGCGATGGTGTGTAGCGCCTGGCTACGGTGGCTCACCAGTACTACTATCCCCAGCGCTGCTACGCTGCTTCAGATGACAGGATTGCATTCTGGACAATGAGTGGCGGCAATCCCACGCAAGGTTGCCAGCCCTCTCCAAATTCTGACGAACTACCTGGCAGAGTTCTCAGAGTCCATTCAGCCGACGCTGGTCCCGCGCAAGGCCGTTGTCTCCTTCATACACGCCTGCTTAGTTGTGTTCGTCGGTGTCCTAGCGACGAATTTGCATCAGCTGTGCTCCATCGAGTTGTTCGAATAGAAGAGTTCTGCATAATTTATTCCGAGTTGTTGGGGGCGAGGTTTCAAAGATGATGTTGGTCCTTCAGCCTTCTCCATTTCGTGTTTTGTGCTCCGAGTGAGCTTGTGGTCAGCGTTGTTGCTTACATAGCTTGAATACCTTAGTCTGGTTTGATGTCCTTCACGTGGTAGCGACCTCGCTTTCCGGTGACGACATCCTCCAGAGTGTAGAGATTGGCTCCCAGCTTTTCTTTAACGATAGCCGGAATAAATTTGGGGTCCAGTTTCTTGTTGATATGGTCCGCCTTCGAAGAAAGAACAAACGAGCGGCGCCATACTAGCTCGCCCGGTTGAAAGGACACAGTCCGCTTCTGTAGATCGTAGCGCTGCTTTGTCTTCTCGTGAGTCTTCTTGATCCGCTGTTGGATGAATTTGTGAATCCTGTTGATCGTGGACAACCGCATCTCCTGCGCGACCTTTGGATCGTCTGACACGTTTAAGTCCTGCAGAGTGTAGAGGTCCGTATGCAACAGAAGTTCCCTTCCGAAGTTGGCGAAGTGCGGGCTGACTCCGGTTGATTCGTGCTTCGCACTGTTGATGGCTGCGGTGATGGCGGCCAGGTTCTTGTCCCACTCTCGATGATCTTCCTCCAACAACGATCGAACACAAGTGATAAGAACTCTGTTCACTCGCTCGGCGTTGTTGACCTGCGGTGCGTAAAAAGCGGTCTTCATGTGGATAATGTTGTGACGGCTTAGCAGTGCTCGAAACACCTGCGACTCGAACTGCTTGCCGTTATCTGATAGAATAATCCTCGGTCTGGAGAACTTGAGGAACACCTTTTCTTCCAAAAACTCGACCATCTTGCTCGAATCGGCGGCCCGCATCGGGTGAGCGATGACGTATTTCGTGATCCAGTCGACGATTACTAGCAGCACAGTGTTGCCTTTCTTGGATCTGGTTAAGGGTCCGACGAAATCGATAGAAATTAGCTCCCACGGGACCTTCGCTGGCTTGAGCTTCCCCATCTGCGGCATCATTCTTATATTGGGCGCTTTACTAGCCTTGCACGTAGTGCATGCTTTGACGTAACGGGCGACGTTGTCCTGCATCTTCGGCCAGTAATAGTGCTGCTGTAGTTTGTGCCACGTCTTCTGGAAGCCTAGATGCGCTGCTGATGGTGCGTCGTGGTATCGACGAATGAGTTCTGCTCGGTGGTTTTCCGGAACTACTTTCTTCCATCGATGCGTGATTAAACCAGCCTCGTCCTTGTAATGACAATTTTTGTAGAGCTCGTTGTTTGCGATACGAAAGTCGGGATATTTATCGCCTTTCCGTTCCACCTGCTTGACGATGTTCTTGTACCATGGATCATTCTCCTCGGAAATCGAAAACACTAGCGAACAGACTACTCTGGATAGCGCATCTGGTACGGTGTTGCAGCTGCCCTTCCGGTACCTGATTTCGAAGTCGAACGCGTTGAGTCTCAAAAGCCATCTGCTCATCAAAGCTGTGGGGTTCTTTAAAGTTTTCAGGTAGCTGAGTGCGGAATGGTCACAGTAAACGACGAAACGTACTCCTTCTACATACCCACGGAACTTTTCTATCGCACGAATAACTGCTAAGCACTCTTTTTCTGTGACTGTGTATTTTCGCTCCGACGAAGATAGCTTCTGGGAAAAATAACTGATCGGGTGTTCTTCTCCCTCGATGTCCTGCGTCAATACAGCACCAATCGCGACATCGCTAGCGTCGCATGCTATTGAGAACGGTTTTGTGTAGTCCGGCATCGCAAGTACTGGAGCGGTGACTAGAGCTGACTTGAGTTTGAGAAAAGCTTCTTCTGCTGCTGTTGTCCATCGAAATTTGATCTTGGCTTTCGTGAGCTCCGTGATTGGTGCAGCGATTCGTGAGAACTCTGGAATGAAGCGTCGATACCATCCGCATAAGCCTAAGAATCTTTGAACTTCCTTTCGTGTACTTGGAACTGGAAATTTGACGATGCTCTCCACCTTTTCCTCGTCGACCCTCCATCCTCCTTCACTGAGAACGTAGCCCAAATATTTTATGCGTTGGCGACAGAACTTGGATTTTTCCGGAGAAATGGTGAGATTCGCCTGACGTAGCCTGGTTGCCACTTCCTGAAGAACTGCTACGTGTTCGTCAAACGTTTTAGAGCAGATAATAATGTCGTCCAAATAATGAAAGACGAATGGCTCCATGTCCGCGAAAAGATGTGTCATTAGTCTTGCGAGTCCTTGACTTGCCGTACAGATACCAAAAGGAACAACCTTAAATTGGTAGTGACCACGGGATGGTACAGTGAATGCTGTTAAGGGTCGTGACTTTTGTTGGAGCGGCATTTGCCAGAAGGCATCCTTCAAGTCAATTGAAGATATGTACGAGCATCCTCCGAGGTTATTGATGATTGCGGAGATCTGCGGTATCGGATAACCTTCGTTCACCATGATTGAGTTCAGGTGTCTTGCGTCTAAACATACCCGGTATCTGCCATCCTTCTTCTTCACCGCTACCAGTGGATTGTTCCACGGTGAGAACACTGCTTCTTCGATCACGTCCAGGGATAGCATCCGGTCGACTTCCTTGTTGACTTCCGCTAGGACGTACTGTGACATTGGGTAGTACCGTTGTTTCCTTGGCGGCGCATTTCCGACGTCGATTTGATGTTCGTAGATCTGCGTCCTGCCAAGCTTACCATCTTCTGCCTTCGGAAATATGCGTACCACTTGGTCTAGTCGCTTTTGCTGTTCTGGTGAAAGCTCCTTCAGCGGTTCTGCATCTTGTTCAATTTCATTGTTCATTATCGAGAAGCACACTGCCTTGACGCCAAACGTTTGCCAGAAGTTCATGCCCATGATAGCGCAATCTGGCAAGCTAGGCACGAGTAGAACCGGCAAAATTTCGCTTCGATTGTTGTACGATATTGGCAGACGTGTGAAGTGATTGATCTGGTGTGGCGTTCCATCCGCTGTCTTGATCCCACCGTTCAGTGCTTCTTTTCGCAGTCCAAGCTCTTCTACGATCTGTGCTTTACTGCCACCTAACAAAGAACAGTTTGCACCACTGTCCAACAAAGCTGTAACTTTCTTTCCAAGAACGTCCAGAACGGCGTGTGGACGATTGTCATGTCCGGGATTGATAATGATAGAGTTGATGTCTTGTAAATCGGGAGGTATTGAAGGTTGATAGCTGTGTTGCGAAGAATCTGGCCCTCCATCTACCACCTCCTCGCTGCGGCGTTTTCCGCTTCGCTGTTACAAACAAGACAGCTGCGTAACGTGTAACCTTTTCGACCGCATCTGTAGCAAAAGAGAATTGCCTGTGCCTTCGTGCAATCCGGAAACCTATGCCCCTCCTCATCGCAGTTCCAGCAAAGCGCTGGGCGGTACGCTGTATGCTGAACAGGATCTAGATCGTACATGTTGCTGCCTGCTTGCTGAAGCTGCTGGTTCTGGAGCTGTGGTTGATAGTGCTGTTGGAATTGCCGTTGAGGCTGCTGTTGTTGAAGCTGCTGCTGCTGTTGAAGCTGCTGCCGCGGCGCCCATTTAGCTTGCTGTTGCAACGGATGTTGTATTCGATAGTTCTCCGCTTGACTGCCTTGCCGATTCACCAAATTGTTCTGAGCTGCCGAAATTGTAGGCGGTTGCTGACGCTGTTCCGGTCGTTGTTGAGAGTGTTGCTGCTGTAGTCCTGTATTGAAACGATTCGATCTGCGCTCCAGTTGAAGCTTCATGGCACAAACTTGCTCGTACAGCTGGTTGAAGTCCCCTTGCAAACCGTCTGCATCTTCTGGATCCACTAGATCTGCTTCAGTTTGGATAGCTGACGTTGCAGCCGCACCTTGCTGGGCCTCGTTCTCCACCGCATGTACTCTGTTGAAGCGTGGCTGTTGTATTGGAAGCCGATGCGATGGTGCTGAGTATGATGTGGCTCCGTACAACTGCTCGTCCGCCTCCACTGCTTGCAATCTCCCGAAACGCTGCTGCTGGTGTTGCTGAGACCGACTTGTTGTTGCTGGTGTTGCGAAGTTCGGTTCTAGTAAGTGGTTGTGCGGAATTGGAATCCTGCGCTGCTGGTTCAGCAATAGCCTTGTTTCGTCGAAGTTGCTGCAGACGTTGACCAGGTCCATCAATGTCTTTGGCTGAGCGGCTGTTACTATTGTTGCATAGTCCATGTTCATGTTTTTCTTGACTATGAACAACTTCTCCTCTTCCGTAAGTGGTGGATCGATGAAGCGGAATAGTGTAGAGATGTCACGGAAGAACTTATCGAACGTTTCGTTGGCACCTTGAAAACGAAAGCTGGCTTCTAACCTAAGGATCTGAGCGTATCCACTAGGCAGGAATTCACGTCGAATTTCTTGTTTAAATGCTTGCCAGGAATACAGGCGACGTTGGGCAAGTGCTCTGGAGTACCAGTCTAGGGCGTCTTCCAGCAACAGGTGCTTTATGGAAGCCAGAAGTGTCTGATCGTCGATTCCCTCTGATCTGGCAAATGTCTCCACTCGGTCTAGGAAAATGTTGAGGGACGTGGTGTCCTTTTCGCCTCGGAACTTGAAAGGCCAATTGTGAATCGCCTTCTGCATCCGCCTGTCGTAGTTGCTACCACTTCGGTTTGTAAAGCTGTCGTTCAATTGCTGCTGCCTTCTTTGTCGTTGTTGAATGTCGAGCCGCAGTTCGTCCAGAACGTTCACAGCAGCCAGACCAGCCGAACTACCCGACCTCCGGATGATTACTTCCTCCAAGTCCCTCTGTCCTTGTCTGCCTTCTTGGAATGGAAGAGAAGACGGCTCGACATCCGCTTCTTGCATCCGTGCTCGTGCTCCTTCATCATTTCCGACTGCTTGTGGCCTCGGTGGAATCGTCAACGCATCGCAGGCATCCCTACTGCTACTGTTCTCTGCCTGGATGGTTGGGACACTAGTTGAAAGGCTAGTGTTTTCTGTTTCACTTAACACCATATTGACTGCACTGTTCACGCACTCTATCTGAGCTAGCAGCGTCTCTACAAGCTCGCACACGACCCTACGCGTTTCCTCTAAACTCGCGACCACTGGAATCAGTGATAATCTTTGCCGGTAATGAAGCAATCTCGATTTCGCGCAAGCCATTTGATCGGCATTTCTATTCTGCGTGGCTAAATCAACATGATTTCTCAATTCTACCACTGCCCTCTGGCAGACCTCGATGTTCAACTCCGGCGACATTACGTGTTCTGAATTAACATAGATGGTGTCTCTAAGGGTGTCCTCTTGGACAAGAGCTTTTAACTTGACAACCCTAGCTCTTCTAGAGCATGGGGCTAGATTTGAAACATGGCGCAAGGCCAATTCATATTCCATCTCCTCATCATTAAGATGATACAAATCAATTTGTTTATTCATCATTCTTTATTAGGTTTATTAGGATCAAAAAACCAGACAAATGTGGACTTACAGATTACAAAATTACGATACGATACAAAAATTGAGCGATAATAATAATAACATAACAGTAGGTTTAACTAAATTACTGTTACAATCAAAAACATACTAATATCATCACAAATACAAATGATATTTTATTTTTCCCGAACAAAACTTAAGCGGTTCGTTTTTGTTGGGCGCCATTTATTGAAGAGGCTTTTCGTGGGCGATGCCACATGAATAAAAATGATGGCTACAAAGGATTATGGCAAGACACACCCACACTTCCCCAAACCAGCGTGTACTCACCGCATTTTCGCCGAATGGATCCCACTGTACGGCACCTCGCCTGCCCGGCATGCGTCCGCCGCCCTTCGACCGAGCGCCGATCGGGTGGCACCTCGTGCCTCTTCCGCTATTCGGCCGCCCTACGCCTGGGGCCGATTGGTGGCGCTGTCGCTGCTGGTCGGCCGCCCTACGCCTGGGGCCGATTGGTGGCGCTGTTGCTGCTGGTCGGCCGCCCTACGCCTGGGGCCGATTGGTGGCGCTGTTGCTGCTGGTCGGCCGCCCTACGCCTGGGGCCGATTGCTGCTTTTCGTTGATTTGTTCCTACACTTGTGGCGCCTCCTGGGGTCTACCAGGGGGCTGCTTCTTCCCCCTTTTCCTGCCGCTCTTCGCACGGAACGACAATCTGCTAGCGCGGGTGGAGCTTCTCCTGCTCACCTCCTGTTTGCTTGACACCGGGAGCACCGATTGGGAACCACTGGTGGTGCTCTTCTTCAAAATTCGACCGCCCTGGAGCACCGAGGAGGAACAACACTGCTGGTGCAAATTCTCCTTCTCGGTTGCTCTTCTCCTGCTGCACCGATGTCGCTGGTCAACCCTGGGAGTCTGCCACTGAGGTCCCAATAGTGATGGTAGATAGGGAACCGTAGATGGAGCAAAAAGCAGATGTGGAAAAAAGGGCCGCCTGCGAAAAGCCGAAATTAATTTCTTGCCACGTTGTTTCAAATTCACATTACCTGCCTGTGCGACCCTTTTGCCGTTCTTTCTTGGCTTCTCCCGGATCAGGATTCCCGGCTGGGGCTACCCTATGGGGGATAAAAGTCGGGTTAGGCAAATGCGGGTTAGGTTCCTCGCTGCAGGTGTTACCTTTTTTAGGCTTGATGCCTTCTCCGTCCTCGAATGGACCGCAGTGGCTGCACGTGGTCTGGCCTGGCTTTTCGCCGTGTAGTGGCTGGAATAATGCCCTTTATTAGATCACGCACGCAAAAATATGATGGTGCAACGTACCTTTGGTTTAGATCCCCGAGGCACACTTCCACGCGGTTTTCTCCCGGGCGACACACACAATTTTTCCCACCACGAACTTGTGTGGTGTGTTGCGAAAACGACAATGCGGTTTCGGTCGTTTTTGTTTTGTTTTCTTTTTCGGTTTCTGCACGCTGATTTTAATGTACTCACTCCTTTTACACGCGGAGTATATTTCACTTATTTTTGGGGTTTTTATTTTATTTTTGTGCACGCTTCCAAAAATCTACATGGGGATGGGTTTTTATTGAGTTAATAATGCCAATTGCTCGTATCATATCAATTTAGGGACTATCAAAGAAAAATATAAATTCAATTGCAACAATTGTCCTAAAATAAAATGATTATATCATATTTTGATATACGTGCAACATTTTATGAAACACGGACATCGAAGTCAACGGCCCAAACCGTACTTTAATGAGTTTCGCTCAACAGATTCATAAAATTGAATCATATGTTTGGGATATCACAAATGGAGCATGATTTTAGTAAATAGTGTGGGTTACTGACGTTCCACTAGAAATTTTTCTCGAAGCTTTCATATCTTGATAAGTTATAATTTTGATAGGATTTGTTCTGCCTAATATCAAACTATGCTATCTGAACCAGATATAATCTTGATAGGAGCATATCAAAATCTGATATAATTTAGTTATGATCATATAGATTTTTTGATATAATTTGAGATATTTTAACATCCTACGAGTACTGAATTATAACTCAATTAGATAGAAAAAAAATTAGTATCAAAATATCTCATCTTGATATAATTTTGTTTTTCCCTCCTGATCGGGCTAGGATCAGTGTATAATTTGAGATGATTTGGTTGATTCCTGAGTTAGAGCAACGCGTTTCAATTTTGTATGGAAAATTGTATGGAAAAAGAAATTTTTGCACATAAAATCATCCAGAAAATTAAAATAAACTTGAAATGAAGTTGGTCTTTGATTTTTGATTTTCACTATTCTTAAGCTTTATTTTTTCCTAACATGACAAGCAGCTAAACATTTCATGAAAAAGTCATAAGCATTTCAAAATAAAATATCAAAATCCATTGAATAGTATTTAAAAATGGCAGACTTTGTTTGCTAGAGCTTTCAATAATTTCTTGAAATGTTTTTGCAATGGTTTGTCAAGATTTTTCTTCTCATTCTACGGCTCCAGCAGTCAAAAACGCTAAAATTAAAAAAAATAATTTTAAAAGCAATAATTTTATATAACATCGAATATCTTTTCTGGTGGATCGCTTCCATAATTTTTATTGCTATTTTTGGCAGCAAAAACCATCAAAAAAAGTTATGGGAGGTATTAAAATTTAAGAATTTGAAATTTCCACACAAAGCTTTCAGCGGTCTAATGTGTAGGTTCCGATTTTTGGCTGTTCTACCGATTCACTTTAATGGATTTTGCTCTCAAAGAGGTAGGAGTTTAATAATAAGGAAAAAAGTATGCAGAATTAAAAAACACTACGTTTTGCCAATAAACAATATTGCATTTAAGCCTTGAACAGAACATAATAAACGCTTAAAATGACAGAAAAAAGACAACAATCTGAAATTTTCCCATCTATCCATTGTAGAATGAAGTTAAGGCATGAAAATTTGAAAAAACCTTCGCGGGCCGCACACAAGGGTCTCGCGGGCAACGTGCGGCCCGCGGGCCGCGGATTGCTCACCCTTGGTGTAAGGTGGGTAACAAGTTTTAGATGCTGGTGAATATAAATCCAAAAATTGTAGGACAAAACGGGTTTTCAACTGCAAAACATCGCACACAGTGAGTTAACACACAACATTTATATTCCATCAATACCAAAATTTATTTGAAAAATATTGTTACAGATATACAAGACAGCTTTATCTGATCACGCGAATCAATCCAAAACAAAAAGACGACATTTTTCGGTAAGCAATTTTATAATTAGTGAACTTGATTTATAAAACTGTGTTAACATATAATAAAATTACAGTCCCGATGATGATTCTATTTATAAGGATCGAAACATTGGATCTTAAATAAATAGTCGTCTTTGCTATTTACAGTGAGGGGCAAAATAAAGTGTCCAAATTATTTTTTTCAATTTCTTTTATTTTTCTGGTTAAAATTCAACGAAAACGCATCGCAATCATTTTTTAAATATTGTTCATTATGTTCTTTTCAATTTTTGTTAATGTTGCGCTGTTAAAAAAAAAAGTTTTTCTGATAGAAAAAAAACAGTTAATATTCCAAAAAAACAGGGGCAAAATAAAGTGTCCAGATCGGTACAGCTTCAAATTGATTCAAACTGAAGGCAAACAAGAACGATTTAATAATGGGTATGGCCTCCTTCGGCCTTCAACACCTCCTACAAGTGCTATGTTATACTTTCAACAAGGTTGTGCAAGTGTTGTGGGTCGAGTTCCTCCCACGCATGCTCCATGGCATCAAAATAAGTATTTTTAATTTGTCACACCAGTCTTATCAATCAGAGCCTCGGGGAAGGCCCACAGATTTTCGATGGGGTTCAGATCAGTACTTTGTGGGGGCCATTCAAGGGGTTAGATGCGGCAGGAACGGGAAAATGACTTCATCGGATTGGCCGTATGCTTCGGATCGTTATTCTGCTGTAAAACGAAGCGCTCTTCGAGGCCCGTCTTTATGAGGTATACCTCGAGGTTTTCCCGCAGGATATTAGAATATGACTCAGCTATCATGATTCCGTCAATTTTTACCAAATTGCCCACCTCACCCCAAGAAAAGCACCCCCACACCATCACGTTACCTCCTCCGTGCTTGACTGTTCCTTGGATAAGGCGATCTTGGAGCTCCTCATCCGACTTGCGCCACATATGATCCCGCTTCTTCCGGTTGAATAGCTCGAATTTGGATTCGTCGGCCCACAACAATGTTTTCCAGTACTCGAGCCGTTTATCGGCGTGTTCCTTGACGAACTTGAGTCGCTTAGCCTTGTTCACCTGGCTGATGAAAGGCCTTCTCACTGCGATCTTTCTATGGTACTCCTTTGTATGGATGCGGCAACGGACAGTACAACGCAATACCGAAAATTGGAGCTCTTCCTGTACCTGCCGGATCGTTATTATTGCGTTTTTCTTCATTTCAAGAATGATTTTCTTGTCCGTTCTGGCATCTGTCTTGGGCTTCAGTCCTCTTCCTGGGCGATCCATCTCCGATCCGAACGTTTTCATCTTCTTCATGATTTTTAATACCGCTGTCTTGCTGATTTCGTAGTGCTTGGCCACTTCCCGGTGCGTTTGACCGTTATTCACATCACGAACAACCAGTTTCCGGATGGACAACGGAATGGAACCAGAAATTTATGCGTTCTCCATATTTTACAACTTACAACATACTTTACTTTACATACTTTACAAAAATTTATTATCGAATGTAGACACCTGTTTGAATACTCCAGAGCCAAGCCAGTTGTTTATGAAACGTCAAAATACACAAAACAAACAATTTCGAGGGCCTCGCGATTGAAACTTATCGAAATTATATTGATTTTTGAGTTGGACACTTTATTTTGCCCATGTTTTTTTTCTATAAGAAAAAACTTTGTTTTTTTACCAGCGCAAAATTAACAAAAATTAAAAAGAACACAATAAACAATATTTTAAAAATTATTACGATGTGTTTTCGGTGAATTTTAACCAGAAAAATAAAAGAAATGATAAAAAAATAATTTGGACACTTTATTTTGCCCCTCACTGTAAGTAGACTGATAGCCAAAAAATTTCCCCCCATGGGAACAAAATATAGTGCGATTGGAACGAACGCTTGTTTGCATCACGTGCCTGTCTGTGTTAAGATGGATAGGTTATGACATCCCAATTAACCACTGGGCCCATAATCTGTTAAGGTGTACAGTAGGGTGTCCCAAAATTGCATAACTTCTGGGAATATAGGGCTCACCCTTCAAATGGTACATTAGGATGTGCAGAACAACCTTTTGTATGGAGCCGACTAAAAAAAATCATGTTTAGAGGTTCCGCAAGCGCGATCTTTAAAAAAAGTCCACTTTCAAAAGATTTGATTTTAAATAAATTCTGGGTCCAAAAATTGTCATAAAATTTATAGATTTTATATTTTTTTGATTTTGTTTGAGTTAAAAACTACACGCAAAAAATACAAAATGAACCAAATTCGTATCAAAATGTTTAACTAGTAAGCTATTTTCAAGAAAAAAAATTTTTTAGTCCAAAAATTTTGAATTCAACTGACCAAAATGTGTACCAAGCGTAGAATATTTTTGATACCAATGCCATCAAAAGATGCGGATTTTTGTGCACTTAAACTTTGCTGAACAAAACATGTGGTTTGTATCAACGTGTGAACAGCTATTCACGATTTAATGCTTAACCAAAATCACAATTTAGGATATTTTTTATTTAATTTATCAAATTTGTCTTAATAAATACCTACTTTAAAATCAAAATACTTGCAAAAAAAGACTTTGATGGTTTAAAGGAGTCATCAGAAGGCCATATGCCGAATTTGAGCAGAATCGGACAACAGGAAGGGGTTGCACTGAATCTCAAGTGTTAAAGGGATTCTGTGACATATACCGTATTTTTTTTCACCTGGAGGCAACCCAGAGGCAACCTAGGTTCGCTCTAACTGCTGTCATCGTGTTATTTATTGCTCGAGAGGCAACCTAGGTTCGCTCGAAAAACGGACGGAGTCGCCCTGAGAAGAAAGTCAGTTTTGCGAGAAGTTCACCAATACTCTCAACGTTGTTGTCAAAACATTAAACAGCTGTTTTTGGATGAAAGCAAAACAGTTGAAATAATGATCGGGAAAATGATGATTGCCGTCATTTTGAACCTCTCAGCCAAGCAAAATCGTACTATCTGCTGTCCAGTGCAATCCCGACACGAAAAAAGGCAATCCGGATGTGAAGAACTGAATGAAGAAATCTAGAAGGGAGAACAAAATGACAGCTGCATGTAAACATTGCGCTCGTTCTCACGCACACCTACGTATGGAATAACTCGAAACCCGAAAATCGTTTTTTTATTCTGACGGTTCCAGAGCCAAATCCGGAATCAAAAAAAATACGCCAATAGTGTTCTAAAGAAGCATAAAAAAACTGGTTTTTCATCATACATTTTTGTCTTTACCAATCGATTGCTTGATTATGAAGGTTCTTATTAAAATTTCAATTAAGACTAACATTTCACTTGAAGACTGCAACTCGATTGGACTTAAAACAAAAAAGTTATGGCTGTTCCAAGATTGTATTTTTGTGGCAAATTGTCGTTGAACACACAATGAGTACTGGCTTTCTGCAGCGAAGAAGGTGGAGGCTGTACAAAATCTGATGGCAGGAGTTAAGCATAAGGCCCGGCAATTCGAATTTGGAAAAGCGGAAGCCTAACTGAATATTTTTCCTGAATTTTATACTAATTAAACTTGAAAAAGAAATTTAATTTGATTTTTTAAATAAACGATTTCACCGATTTACACGCGTTTTCCCGTTTTCCCTTGACCAAATTTCGATCGTATCACCCTTTACGTGAAATTCATGTGTAAGTTATGTGGAAGTAAAGCAGCTTTTACCAGGGCATCCTTGCTACTCTGAGGTTACTACAAAACTCACGTAGAATCGATATGATGCAACAAAATCTAAATTTACGTGAAAAATACCGCAGAAAAAATTTCTAAATAATTTTGGATGTACGGGATGCATTAAGTCGCGCCATATTTTTTGGGTGCGAGATACTGACCTTTTTTTTATGTATGGATCGTAATGATTGAAATATTTTTCAAAAGCGATTTCCAGTTTTAGTGACAAAAACAGCATGTAATTTACGAATCTGAGAAACAATTTTTTATATTTTGCAACTAGTGAGAGTTATGAAGTGCTTGAGCATTATCATTGAATGCTCAATTGGCCCCCGTCATTCTCTTTGACAGACTATATGAAATTACAGTGTCTATAGTTCTCTCCAGTGTCTTTGGAGACATCTGGTGGCTCATCCAAAAAACCTAATTTTTTTTTTAAATGGTCGTTGGAACTTTGCACAAATTTCAAGGCTTAGCTTGTACATCTGTTCATCTGTGTGTATACGTTACTTTAAAATTCTGCAAAAAATCATGATTGAGTTTTGAACTTAAACGAAGCTTGTAAGACCCCAGGGCAGCTCAGGGTTTGAGAAATTCGAAAATGACCCGAAACCGACTCAGTCTAAAGAAGTGTTCATGCATCATTTTGCTTGGAAGCACAAGTTTTTATGCCAGTAGTGCTTTCCTATTCATATCATCTTTGGTACAGTACACTTTTCAGCGCATTTTTTTTTGCGTCGACTGGCATTGACATTTTGCAACCTTTCCTTTGGGTGTATAAGTCTACAAATCCCAAACATGGTTCAAAAACTTTTGTTTTTATGAAGACCTCGATTTGTGGACATACTTAACCTACAATATTTCCCTAAATCAAACATACCCAGTAACAGCACCCAGTGGACGATATCGACTGCGAATCCCCGGAAAGTTCCACAATCAAAGTACCGACAAAGGAAGACTTTGTGTCATTTTCGATCATCACGTTGCATGTCTTTGTCACAATTTGCGACTGCATTCAGATCCTCCCACCCCTTTCTCATTGAGATGGGCACCCCCAGTTAGACGACGACCACGACGACGACGAGTCTCTTTAGCCGTTAAGATTATGATGATTTGATAGCAGTCAGTGGTTTGCAGTCCCCCATTCCTTGGCTCCCCTTTTTCGCAGAGAACTCTGGTGGTCTTGCATGGTGAATGCAGAAGATGAATCACCACAACTGCTGCTGCTCTTTGAGGAAACAGATATTGTCTCAAGGGGTCACGAATCCATCATCGTGCTGCTAAGCATAGTTTCGCAGCATGGGAGCATAAATCAAGCTCAGCAACAATTACCCTACCTAGCTACCCCACTTTATCTTGTAAGGTTTCCGCCTTTATCGTCTTCGTCGGCATGTCTTTGCAAATCAATGCCTGTTTCAACGGTTCGCTGATGCTCACCCACAAACCATTAGCTGGGCTCGCCATCCGAACGGCTTAAGCTGGTTGTGCATTTATGAGTAGGTATGTTCATCAAAAACGCGTAGCATAACGAGCCGTCTTCTGAAGACCTCGAACGACAAAGAACGGGAATCATAAAATGCCGCTTAAACTAAAACCAGGTTTCCCAACTTGCACCATCATCATCGTTCGACGGACGTCCGTCAAATCATCTTACGTCGTCGTCGTCTATCTGCAAAAATTTCTTCTGGCTGGATGTTACAGTACGTGGCAATAAACTGAGTTGATTTGGGGTCATTTTTTAATTTCTCTTTCTTAACCTTGGGGTCTTGAAAGCTTCGTTTCGGTCCAAAACTCATCCATTATTTTTCGAAGAATTTTTAAGTAACGTTTACATGAGTAAATTTGAACTTTAAGGATTGTATGGGAAAATTTAATATTTTGTAGTGAAAAATTAACATCATTTCTGTTTCTTCTTTAGAACCGAACCCGCTAATGATTTTTATGCCAATTTATTAATTATTTTATGGAAATTTTCTGTCGAACATCTTTGTGAAAAACCGTAATCTCGTATCATATGGGCAAAAAAGTTATTTTCCGTTGAATAGGGGTTTGCCTTTTTGCATGGGAAAACAATCAATTCATTTGACATCACTGCTGGTGCCCAGCGAAGGTTTGCTTGAAACCTAAAAGTTGAAATTTACCATGTAAACGTTACTTAAATTTTTTGTAAAAACACGGATCAGTTTGGAATCAAAACTAAGCTTTTGAGACCCCAGGGTTTGAGATATTCAAAACTGACCCCAAATCGATTCTGTCTAACGTGACAATATTGTACTCGAAAGTCGTTAGTTGATTTGATATTTCAACACTTACTTCAGATTTTTATACTTATTTTCACGATTTTCTTGCCGAACCTGCAATCAAATATGCGATATGCCTAATTTGTGCTATCCTTCAAGGGAAGAGTGACACATAGCTGAATGTTATGTTATTTGTCTGGACTTGATTTGAAATCATCACTGTTTTCTGCGGATGAAGGATTCACTAAAGAACGTCTTCATTTCTCTTTTCGGCCAGTACTGTTTCTAAGGGCTTCGCTGTCGTTCAGCTGGGTCACATTTGCATGCCATTAAATTGAGACGTACTCAACCGTGGCAACTGCACTTTTGCTGCTGCTGCTATATTACAGTGAGTGCCAAAATCGGTTAGTCCGTCGGCCTGGCGGTCGATCGGCACAATTTTTATAGGGCTCGCTCCGTCTAAGTATGTTCCTGTTACTAACAGAACTGCAGCGGCAACCCGGCGCGTGAATGGGTCACATTCATAAATCGATGTCATTCAGCTTTAGCGTGCCAAGAAGCAGCTAGGGCTTTCTGCAGCAGACATATTGTCGGTTTCGTTGCCATCGAATTCGCTTCTTGAGATGAATGGCCTCAAAAACTCTGAAACGGCTCGAATGGTACCGTTAGAGGTCTGTAAAGATGTTTTACTTTTTTTTCAAATTTGGTCCCCCTTCTCTGATTTGTGCATTGTAGTATTTATATGCTTTTTCACATTCCAATTTCAATCTGAAGATTTCAATGTATGTATATTTTATGGTTCATCTGATGTTCACTGACATTATCAGGTCAAAAAGTGCACATTGTTGATTTATAGTGTTTTTTTTTTCTTCTAAATATCAATTAATCATTGTGGTGACAATGGTGGCGATAGTCGAGTCACCGCCCAATATTTTTAAGATTGGCCGAAGTTCTGGTGTGTTGGGAGTGTTTTCATCCTCGGGCACAACCTGAATGTTGTTAGCGGCATACCATTTCATGGCCTTTTCCATAGTGGTAGGATGCTAAAGCCAACCAAAACAGCACAGAAAAGCTATGTTTCTTCAGGAAAGGCAGCAATCGCTTTTGAAGACTCTCTTTCGCGTAAATGTCCTTGTTGACGGTACCGGTTTCTAGACACGAATGCCATAATGCTGGTAAAGTGTCAAAAATAAAACCTAAAAAAAAAAAAAAAAAGGTACCGGTTGCAACGAAAATGTCGTTTTTCAAGCCACGGGTACAGATAGCTTGCCAAACGAGATATTTCTTGGCAGACTTTGATAGTTTAATATACTTGAAAATGTTCTTGTGTAGGAAGCTGTCTCAATTCTGCCTTGGCGTAAGTTTCGTCGTTTCGTAGTCCAATACCACCCAATCAAACTTTGTCAACAATGTCGTTTGCAGCTTCCGAGATCATGTTTTGCCGCAAAGCAGACCCGAAACGAACCATCGTTGAATGCATGTTATGCTGACGCGCTTTTCTCTACTGTCGCGGGCGCACAGCTGGCCCGGACAGAGGAGCTGATTAACTACAATGAAAAAAGATGCTGAATTGCATTCTAACCAAAACATTTACCAAAATAAACCGTCCCAGGCATTTTGCTACTGTTCTTCTGGAAACACCAAAATTGAAATATTAACATATTTTTGGCAATAAAAGAAATCCGAAAATTATTCAATAAACATTCTTTGTTCAACCATTGACTAACGCCTTTTCACTTTAGCGATTCTAGGTCCATGTGACTGATGAACAATGAGAGGATCAAAGTAGTCGGCGAGAACAACTGACGTTAAATTTTCAAGCTCCTAAAATTTTTCGAATATTTTCTATATTGTTTCAAAAGTTTTCAAGAGTATTGAAAAACAATCAAATATATCAGCGCTTTCGAGTTTGTGGACACATCAACAAGAGTAAGGAAGATGAAGTTTTGAAAAATCGAGTGATGTGTATCAAGTGAATAGTCAATAATGGAGAAATAGGGTCCGGATTGTTTCAACTCTAAGAAAAAATTTGGTCTGATTGCTGTTTCCAGTAGAGGATCCTTGATTCCACAGTGGAAAATATCCAAGCTGAGTATTCTCTTTTATTAAATGTATCAATTTGAACTGTGAATTTAAAGAAACTGTCCAGTTGTATCTTTAATCGAAAAGTTATATGATGTTCGATATAATGATGAGCCAGCTTTAAATTTTTAATACCCTTATAGAGATAAATTCAACATATTTGGACATAATTACACAATTAACACACGACGTATTACAGGACACGACACTTAACGTTCTTACAAAACGTCATATCGAAGTTTAGACTTAAACAATATTCTGTCGGAATTTTATAGTTTTCAACCTCATAACAATGAAGTTAAAAATTTCAACATCCTTATAAAATTGCATATTAAGAAAGGTTAACTTTTCATAGCATTTTTTTCGGTATATCGTTGCAATTTGGAGTGCAAATTATTTCCCTTTTTGGAAACCCCTTTTTTAGTATTGCCTTTTTTTAAAAACAATTTTGAGAAACAAAAAAGCTATCATAGATGAATCCTCATTACAATCCTCATTTTAATTTTAAGTCTAGAAATTCATAAAATACAGTTCACAGTTCTTGAACGGTCATATTATATTGATAAAAATCGTGAAAAACTTAAACTATTTTGTATTAAAATAACTAGTTATCGTTGATAGGGAATGATACTTTGAAATTGCAAAATATTCCAAGCGAATGTTTTTAGCTTTTACTTACTTCATATGATGTGAAGAAAATCGATAACACAAGGCAACAAATTTAAAATTTTTCCGAGGTGCAATTTAAGAACTGAATAAAGACTAATTTGCAAACTAACTTTTTTTGTAGCAGCTCTTTCAAAATAACTTTGGAAAATGGATAAAAATTCACTTAGATAATCAACTAGTGAAAATTTCAAAGATTCCGAAATTAAAGGTTTTAATTCAATGATTAACTTTACCCAAGATCGCGAGTAATTTTGATTTCTGAGAGAAAAATTATAGAAGTTTTCTTATTGTTTATTTTTTGCAATTTTGCACAATAGGGCAATTTCGATTAAATTTTCAAGAAATTTTGACCCGAATAAATCTTCGATATTTTTATGGTTTAAGTCCAATCGTTTTGCAGTCTTCAACAAACCTTAATTGATTGAAATCCTTAATAATAGATACTCGAAGACTTTCTACAGCGGTGTCAGAAATAGTTGCAAGGTTATCTTTATAACTTTCTGAAAATTCTAGAATTTATTATTTTAAAGCTGTCGGTAAAGCAGAACAAATTTTAATAACTTTGAGTTAGACTGTTAATTTTTTTAAATGTATTCAAAAGCTGAATATATTTACTCGAATTGTTGGAAAAAAAATCGAAAATGTATTTTAAAGTTTTGATTATTCAAAGCACTCTTTGTGCATTTTAAGCAATAAAGCTCTAAAGATTTGTTAAATGTGAGGCAAAGAATCAAAGAGTTTTCAAAAAGGCAATAATCATAGAAAAACAATTTGGTAAAAAATTGTTTATTTGTTTATTTCAAATTACATTCCTTCTTCAACCATTTGAGTCCCTTTGCAATCTCTTTGCTTCAACAGGGATCACGGTTAGGAAAAAGAGCTAGTTTATCAAGGGAGAAATTTGATTTGCCTTATATTGGTATTGATTTGTCTTCAATATTTTACTCGATCCATTTTTATTGGACATTTATCAAATACCTCATAGGTATAGGACACATTCCACCGTTACGTGAAATCGCTTTTCCGGACTTTTCTGCACTGTTATCATTCTAGAAGTCAACCA